>NW_024884966.1:255928-315585 GCF_019232065.1 Centrocercus urophasianus
GGAGAGGAGAGGAGAGGAGAGGAGAGGAGAGGAGAGGAGAGGAGAGGTGCCAACCCTGCCCTTTGGCAGCTGTAGGCTTCTTTGAAAGTTTTCAAGTAGTTGGAAGTCAGCAAATTTGCATGGAAAACATAGAGCTGCCCAGCTGCAAGAGCAGGGATTGTCATTCAGTGAACTTCCAGTGCTCCTCAGGAAAGGGGACTGGCAACGTAAGGAGTACTGGAGAAAAAATCCCAGGTCATGATACTGTGGTTACAAATAAGGCTGGGAGGAGTGGATAAAAACAATACACTAGTGTAATGGAACAAAAGTGGAGATCTGCCTTTCTCCTATATCATCCCTGAGCTGCTGGCCTCTGAAGCATGCTCTGTTCTTTTTGGGCCTGGCAACTGTGGTATCCTCTGCTACAGCACTGGGGCTGGTGCTTCTCCCTCTGGGAAGGCATGCAAGCTGGAATGGACTGTGGTATTTTTAGTAAAGATCACAAGTGTATTTGGGAAGGGTCAGGACATGAACTGCTCTGTGAAAGAGCAGCTGTTTCTCAAGACATCATGAGTCGGGCTGCTGGTGAGGAGGAGAAGACCTGCCAGGCTCTGGTGTGGATGAAACCCTGGGGAAGAGATGGTCTCTCAGCTGTTTATGAGGACAAAGCGTTCAGAAAAGAAATAAACACAAAAGTAGAAATGGTCTCAGGCAAACAGGAGGATGTGCGCGTTGCACTTGGGATGTCCTTCCTTTCTGAAGTAATTCAGCTCCCTATTTCATTTCAGTTACTTTTAAAAACCTCCAACTAGGAGGATTAACTTGGTAGACTTTTCAAAATGGTGCTTGAGAGCGAAGAGGAAGAAAGAATTTTGGCTCAACTTGTTGTCCTGACTATAAATTCAGACTATAAATTGAGTAATCACAGGGGCTTATTGAGTGGGTGCCAAGTGTCCTGTGCTGAATGCTGCTGTTTTTACTCTTCAGAGAACATGGGCATGACACTAGGTGCAGAGAAAGAGGTGCTAAGTGCAACATGAAGGCTCCAGACAGCTTCCCAGGTGATGTGATAGTGGCTATGTAAGGCACGGCCTTGATGAGGGTTTGGGTTGAAGCTCAGAATGGTTTCCTTCAGTGTCTGTGTTTCTGGGCACAGTCAGTGTAGGTCATGCTGGATCCTGAAAATTGAGCCTTGCCATTGGCAGAGGGGACAACGTAGGAGTCAAGAACCGAGGGCAGCCTGGAGCCTCCCTTCGTAAAGAAGTAACCCAACGTAATGATATAAATGCATCTTTTGTATTGTCGGCCTTCAGGACACGTTGCTTCCAGTTGTCTTGAGGTCACATACAAGCGCGGAGCTGCTGATTTGCACTGTGCAGTTATAAAGCAGTACGGCTACAGCCTGCAGATGGACTGAGTTTGGGGTCCTATGGTCCTCTACTGCTATGCAAGCACAGCTCTTCGGGGCTCTGCAGACCTGAAACAGCCGTACAAAGCTACCAGGCCCCACCAGATTGAATAGAAGCACGCAGAGGCTTCTAAGCATTATTGCAGGCCACAAGACCTCCTGTCTGATGATGAGTGGCAGCAAGCTTTGGCTTCCAAACACAGCTGGTGGATCTCTATGTATTCTAGTGAAGGCTTTTTCATGCTGTATTTTCGTGGCTGTTATTCTAGTTTCTAGCTAACAATTTTCGTTAGCAGACAACTAACATGCATGCAGCCATGTAGGGGCAGTTTTGGGGAATGCAAATCCATGCTACACAGAAGGTCGTCTATCTTACCTTCAGGGTTTGAGGACATCTGTGGTGGTGTGTGATTTCCAGCTTCTAAGGAACTAAACGAAGTAAATTCATGGTAAATCTTAGTAAAATTCTACCGGAGGTGAAATCCTTCATAAAATTCTTCTGGATACACATCTTTCACATAGCTGAATTCAGATGCCCCTAAATCAACTAAATGTGCTGGAAGTTCTCAGATGGATATTTAATACAAGGAACTGTCCCTACACGTCATATGAATCTTTGGGGAGGAAATTTCCTATTAAAACCTCCCAAAGCTGTAGAAGGATTACCAGTAGGAAAAAGAAATAATACAATCATGTTTGGAAGAATGGCCTTAAATCCAGCTAGGTTTATTTGTTTATTAATTACTATTATTATTATGCCTTTATTTTGAGTTATTCCTGGTGTGTTTGGAGTTTTTGGTTCCATTTTCCTGCTAGAGTTCCTCATATTTTCCTGCACGAAGAAGTGGTGGTTGGGTGCCAATGAAGTGAGGAGTAAAGAAAACAGAACCCCATGTGAAATGCTTTTATGTCACTGGTGTGAAATGCCTGACCATTAGCTTCAGTGCTGTTCAAAGGAAAGCAACTGCGCAGAGAGGTGTGCCTGCAAAACTGCCCCTGCACCAAACATCCATCGCGGCCATGCATCCAGCTGAACAGCAGGGCGGCACGGACTGGACCAGAAGAGGCAGAAAACTCCTTCACACACAAGGCGAAGAGAAAGGTGTCGTCTGCGGATAGCAGAGGCTTTGCTCTGACAGTGGTGAGGGTGTTCTCAGAGTTTGATGACCCTCCAGATACTCCTTTCAGCATCACTGAACTGATGGACAGCATTGCGAGTCTGTAATTTCTAATCCACCGTGAAATTTAAAATACCGTATTTTCACTCTAGAAGAGATGGAGGAAAAAAAAAAAAAAAAGGAAACTGACTGAGATTTTGCTGAAGGAGAATGATGTCTTATCAGACTGTATTCTTCTGAGAGTTCAGTTCACTTCTGAAGGAGGGCTCTTCTATAGAATATCCCTCATGGAGAATTTCCTTGGAGGCTGTCCCTGCGTCCTTAATGTTTGAGAGCTGCTCTAAAGAGTTCCGTGGACACTACGGATTGGAGATTGGTGTCTTGCAAATACATGTATCTATATTCAACAATCTTTTCTCTCACTCTATGAATAATTGAAAATGTTTGAAGAGCAAGAAGACGTTTGGCCAAGCAGCTAAAAACACATGGCTGTGTGGATCTCTGAGCCCTCCGGTAGCAGCTTATTCACTCCAGGGTTGTAAGATTCGGGATTTAAGTGAAAAAATAACAAGTTGCTTCCCAAGCTCTGCTAGGGCACAGATATGCCTTTTCTTTTGCCTTGGAAGGAGAACGCAAATCAGACAAAGGTGAGAAAACATGTGAGAAAATTTAAGTTCTGTATTGCTCTTCTGTAGGGGAGAAGAAAAACTGTTGCCTAAATTCAGTTTGATCTGCACTCCATCCCTCAGTCTCAGGCTTTGCTCAGGATCAGCCGACCATAAAACCTTAAAGAGCACAAGGAGTTATTTTTGGCTCTTGAATTGTGTAATCTTTTAGGTGAGGCATCTGACAGATGATGGTGCAGTAAGGGAATGTGTTGGGCTTGGCTGTGTAGTTCATTTGCACTACAGAGCTGAATGTGGTGAGGGCTGGAGGAGAGCGATGTTAATGGGCTATAGCACATAGGAAGTGAGCAGGGTGACTGATAAGGGCTGGAGCTGGGATTTGACAGTCCCCACAGGTGCATGAAAGTCCCAGTGTTTCTGCCTGAGCTGTTAAAAGGTCTACTGCGCAACACAGACTGCGTGATGAGTAAAACCATCTGTGCCTTTTCGTCTCACTACAGCAAATTCAACATTAAAAAGCCACAGGGGTTCTAGTTGATTCCAGACCACATTTGCTAATGCATGCCACATGCAGTAGTCATATCTAAGCAGGCTCCTCTGGCAGCCCGTTGGTTGCTGGGGCAAGGCCATTAATATTCTCTATCAGTGTGTGAAAAGCTACCTAGGCAGGGCCAGTACGCTATGCAAGCCCTGGAGAAGTTGTGGGTAGCACAGCTTTGCAAATTCACTCAATTCTTTGGCTAATAGAACTCAAGGCTGGGGCTCACCTTGCTTATTTCCACAGGAGGGAGCCTGTGGCACGTTGTTCGCTCATGGCCAAGGAAACAAAGTGCAATGGGAAATTCATCAGGCAGAGCCTGATCTCTGGTTGCTAAACTGATGTTTTGTAATGAGCACAGGGTTCTGATTCTCCAGACTCTCCTGCCTCTCTCAAGGAAGTGCCACCCATCTCCAGTGGCTCCACAGCTGTGGCACAGGAGATTGCAGGCTGGATGTGGCTCTGGGCAGCCTGGGCTGCTGGTTGGCGATCTGCACGCAGCAGGGGGTTGGAACAAGATGAGCGCTGTGGTCCTTCTCAACCCAGACCATTCTGTGATTCTGTGATTCTATGACATTGCAGTGGAGACATCAGGACCTCGAGGATCACTTCATTCTCTTCTTTTTCTTTTTTGCCTGTTGCTGCTAGCAAAGCCCTGGAAGTCATTTGGGCTGAGCATGTAATACATGGCTCCTGACCAGCTCCCACGATAGCAGCTGCTCCAGAGAAAAGCCTGGATTATCCAGAGTCCTGGGGGAATAAAGAGCTGCTGCTCCATGCTGTGCGTCACAGCAACATCCCCAGAAACTGTGCTGGGCACCCAGAGGTTCAGAGTGTGGAAAACACTGCTGCACTGAAATGATAACAAGCAGCTTAGAAAATATTAGAAAATATAAAAATCCTCTGCTTAAAGGCAGGCGCAGAAACATATGCAGGCATCAGAATAAATGTGATCTGACTCTAAAAGGTAATGAGAATCCAAAGTGATCATGAAAAATGAGGATATAAAACTGATGTGCAGACTGAAACAGACCGTACACTTCCTAGATGTGCTCTTATCTGCTAAATCACGGCTTCTGTTACGAGAGAATTATTGCCCCTCTACTTAATGCATGTTCATCAACACAGAAATTATTCAGTTCCCTCAGGTCTTGTTAGAAGCTAACAGCAATTTTCAGCAAGTTAGCAGACTGCAAAGGCTGTAACTTTGGCAGAATGCGTGACAAACCTTTTCCTAGCTTATGTAGAATAATCTCCACAATTTTAATTGCTACATTGTGAGTTCGTGCAGCTCAGTATCTTAAAACAAATCCCCTGTCTGATCATCTAAACTGAGCACTGAAAAGTGGGTAAGGATAAAAATGTGCACTTGCAGTTGGACATGGGCTTCTTGTTAACACTGACTTAAGCCAGTAACTCACCGTGGGTTATAGATTCAGCAGGAGCTACCAACTACATTCCTTGAGCAATGCATTCAAATGGAATTTAGGGAGAGCTAATAGCTCTGTGAGCTCTCATTTCCCAGGAAAATAAGATTTTCCCAGTCCACCTTTTTTCTGCTCAACTGCTTTGAATTAAAGCCAGCTCTTCAAGGGCCCATTTTTCTCCCCCTTGTAACAATACAAATTGAAAGCTAACTATGTTAATGTCACCGGTGTAAAACTGAAGGAAATGAGACAAGAATTAGACTGGGTAAAATCTAATTTACTTTTTGCTCTGTATTTTTTTCCAAGTTGAAATGTAGATTTAAAATATTTCTCAGTGTATTTGAATGGGAAACTGGCACAGCACATCATCTCAGAATTACAGAATAACAGAATCACAGAATGGTTTGGGTTGGAAGGGACCTCAAGGATCACGAAGCTCCAACCCCCCTGTGCCATGCAGGGCCACCAACCTCCCCATTTCACAGCAGCCCAGGCTGCCCAGGGCCCCATCCAACCTGGCCTTGAACACCTCCAGGGATGGACGGGGCATCACAGCCTCTCTGGGCAGCTGTTCCAGCACCTCACCACTCTCACAGCACACAACTTCCCCTGACATCCAACCTCAATCTGCCCTCCCTCAACTCCAAACCATTTCCCCTGGTCCTGCTGCCATCTCCCCTTTCCAAGAGCTGACTCCCCTCCTGTCTGCAGGCTCCCTTTAGGTACTGCAGGCTGCACTGAGGTCACCCTGCAGCTTCTCTTCTCCACGCTGAACAAGCCCAGCTCCCTCAGCCTGTCTTCGTAGGGGAGATGCTCCATATATCTGGGAGAAAAAAATGAAGACTTTTTCCTCCATCTCCCAGTCTTGCTTTGAAGCAGACAGAAATGGATGAAGCACTCCAGCAGGCTAACAGCTCAGCAAGTGGGCTGCTCGGTGCTGCTGACTGCAGCTGGCAGCCTCTGGTGTGAGCCAAGCCTTGGAGGCTGAGCAGAGCCCTGGATGTGCAGGGTTAATGTGTGCTTACACAAGCACTACAAGCTGTTATTTCACTTCTCTCCCATCCGTATTTGCTGCAGCCCACATGTACAATAGAGCTCTTTTCAGAGATGACATAATGTAGTGTTTAAAAAAAAATGGGGTGAAAGTTTTCTTTTCATCCTGCCAATGGGAAATGTGCCTTATGTGCTGCAGCAAATTACTGCCTTGAGGCAGAAAAAGCTCTTTGTAATACTTTGGTGCTAAAACAGGTACCTAGTCATCTCTCTGGTAGGGTCTGACATAGCTGTATCCTCCGGAGAGAGCTGGAGGCCTTTGAACTCGCTTTCCCGGCAGTGCTGTTGCATCGAGGTACATTTTTGGATGCCATTCATCTCTAAGGAGGTCTGCTACAGCTGCAGTACACATTCCGTGGGTTCTGCAGAAACAGTCCCTCAGCAAACACAGTAGCTGCATTCAGGTGTATATTTTGCTAGTATGTCTATTTGTCAGACAACCAGTGACAGATGTGAATGGTTATAAAGCAGTGTGCTCAGTGCATCTTTCTCCTGATGGAAACAGAGGGGAATGTAGCTGCAGTAAGACGCATTTTCAGGCAGAGTTTTAGGCAAGCTGGAGAGGGAAAAAGGACAAGGGGATGCTGACGTGGGGTCTGTGTACTTGAGCTTGCTTTCCTAGTGACTGGAAGCATGCTGAGAAACATGGGTTTGCACACAGCCACTTCCCACCCCTGAGTCCCCACGCTATTTGGGAGGTACTATTTGGCTATACCAAATGATCTAATAAAATACATTAACTCTCTTCACAAGCCTTGCTTTACTCAAAAATTACAGCACTGAACACTTCAGTCAGCAAACCAGTCCTACTCTCTCATTATTGTGTCACAGCGTGGGAAGGAAAATCCTTTCCTCTTGCTAAGGCTACACTCAATTTCCCAACTTTCTGGTGGATTGCTGCAGCCAAGATTGTGTGATCAGGCTTTCTGATTTCCACCAGCTTCCTCTCTACATGATAATAATTAAATGAGAGCTGTCTTGCACTGAGGACAGTCACTGGATAACCTGGGTTTCTGTCCCATTGCTTCCAGCAGAAGGTACTTCTCAAGGAGAGTTGGGCATCTCTTGCTTTCTTTTAAAACTGCACTTTCTTAGCCTAATCTAGATGCAGGAGTGGGGGTTTTAGAGGCTAGCAATGATCTTTAGCTCAGTTAATCTGATCTCTGCTATTCCCAACCTTTACATTTGAACATGTCAGGCCAGCAGTGAGCCCAGAGCAAGCCTAGGACTTGTGCCGAGGCACCAGGTCCCAAGGGCTGCTCATTGTTAGCAGGCATGCCAGCTGCTAATCTGTAATTTTCAGTTTTAGTTCCCACATACTGGTCCTTATTACGCATTTCTAAAGAACTCCAAAAACCTATCGGTGATTCCTGCTTTTTTCATAAATGCATTTGCACTCTCAGATGTTCTCCAACACTAAACACAAAACATAATTTAAAGGGCTTTTCAGTGGAAGGTGTTTTTCCTAGCGCTTGAATCTCTGACTTTATTCTGCTCTTGCAGCTATTTCTTTTTCAGCCTGGTTTTAATATCAAGCTGTGCCAGGCTGCATGCAGGGCTGTCTTTGCAATCTCCTGGTGCCTCTACTCCAGCACCTGCCCATCAGGTGAAGATATTTCCACTCTGAAATTCAGAGCACTTTTGATTTTTACAGGACTGTCTAATTAGGTTATTACAAGATTTCTATGAAAACAATTAGTACTAAGCCCCTGTTCTCATGTGGATAAAATAAAATGTGTCGAATAAATGTCCTGTCCAAGGCAGAGAGCAGACTAGTGCCTGGCAGTCCCCTCCCACATGGGTTGGATAGCAGTGCTGCCCACATACCTTTTTATCTTGAATTCCAGCCAAACGACTTTTGCTCAGTTCAGAAACAATCAATTTTATTGCTTTCCAATGTAAATAAAAGTGTCATATCTCCACTGGTTGAGAAGCAATTTCCTCAAACTCCCTCATTTATAAAAGCATTGCAAATGTTCTTCAGAAAGACACAGGAAACAATAACTCATGCATTTCCTGAAAAACAGCAAGCAGAGATCATTACAAATGATTTTGTTTCAAAATGACAAAGACAACATCAGTTCATGCAATTCCCAGGAAAAGTGCAGGGGAGACTCCCACTCAGAACCAAATGCAGGTTGTCACTGCAGTGCCACACTTTCAAATCCTGTTTTGGAAAGATGTATTAATTGTTATGGTCCCCTGGCACCTACAGAAGAAAGGGTGAGGGAAAAATGCAGTGGCAAATCGCACCACTTAGTGGGACTGATTGCAAAACTCATCCTTGGTTCTCTGTTGTCCAATCTCAGAAATCTACTTTAGGCCTCATGGAACTACTTCTATTTCCTTCTGCTGACTGTAAAAATTCCTTGATTGGGCCAAATACTGTTATGAATGAATTAACCCCACTCCATGGGTCTCAAAGTTCAGTATAACACACTGCTATAAATTCTTTCATATTGCATCGAGAGGGGTGACCTTGGACAATAAAGAAATGATGGCGAGAAATCAAAATGCAATGAAAAAAGGAGACCAATGATCTTACAACAGAACAGGGCACCCGGTCATCCATACCCTCCTCCAGCCATCGGGCAATGCAGCCTCTCTCAGGTGGAATCACTGAGCTCTGCTCTCAGAATCCCTTCACATCAGAGCCTTGATTTTTGGTCACAGGCCACCCAGGGAAAGCCCATGGCGCCATCTAGAGGGAGGAAGGAAATAGTGTAGCGTTTGGGTTTCTTCTCCCATCACAGGAAGGGATGGGATGGTTGTGGGGACGGACTGGCGGAAAGCCAGAAGAGGTGCATATTGAGTTAAAATTAGGGGAGAGAAAGCTGAGGAATGAGACAGATCCAATTACTTTCTTGGAGGCTGCCTCAATCAATAGCTTAGAGTTAAAGGATTAGATTTAAAATAATCTGTCTGGGGATTACGGAAATAACTCAAGAGAGAAGGCATTCAGGAAGGTCCCTTTAAGGCAGCCGTCCCGCCCGCGGCCCAGCACTCGGCTGCAACCTGCGCTGCTCGCTGCCCTCGGCAGCCGCCAGGCCCCACCAGCACCGGGCCGGGTCTGACACAGGCAGGGCGCAGCACAGTGCTGACACTGTGGTGCTGAGCTTAATTTGCAGGGAAATCCTATCAGTTTTCAAAGATTACAGTTTGGAAAGACACAGTATGCAGAAACATGCTACAAAGCCGATGCATATCAAGGAGTCATAGAACGGTTTGGGTTGGAAGGGACGTTGAAGATCATCACCTCGTTGCAAGCCCTGCTGCAGGCAGGGACGCCTCCCACAGCCCGGGCTGCTCATGGTCCCGTCCAGCCTGGCCTTCAGTGCTCCCACAGCCTCAGGGGGCAGCCTGTGCCAGGTCTCACCACCCTCACCCTGAAGAATTTCTTCCTGATAACCAGTCCAAATCTGTCCTCTTCCAGATTAGAGCCGTATGCCCTGGTCCTGTAGCTGCCTGCCCTTACAAACAGTCCCTTCCCAGCTTTCCTGTAGGCCCCTTCAGGCACTGACACTATGAGGTTCCCCCAAGCTTTCTCTTCTCCAGGCAGAAGAGCTCCAGCTCCCTCAATCTGTCCCCGTGGACAAGGGGCTCCAGCCCTCCGATCCTGATGCTTTCTAAATACAAAACAGTGGAACTGAAAGAAGTCTGTCACCTCAACAAAGTATTTTTTTAAAAGTTAAAACTCAGACTCTGTTATAAAAGCTAGTTACGTGGTAGCTGAACTGATGCAAAAAATCAAAGCCATTTCCTGATGGCGAGTTCGTTAAGCAACGTATGGAAAGCACAGCCAACATAATGTGTCCTGATTTAAAAAATGGATTATTCTAAAATTAGTTTGTCTCACCAGACGAGGCAGGTGAACTAAAGGAAAAGGAACATCTGTTGAAATAAATTTGGAGAGAAAAGCTGCTAATTTCAAATTTTATCCTTTTTCAATAGATGAAGGTACTGATGCTACAGATATGGCTCCACTGGCCGTTATCATTGGACGTATTGATAATGAATATAATGTCACTGAAGAAATGGCGTCTTTGGTGCCATTAAAAGACACAGCTAAATATCTTGATTTGTATGAAGCAGTTAGAAATTACATTCAAGTGACTTTCTTTAACCTTCGTCAACGTATCTGGTACAACTACTGATGGTGCCCAGGCGATGGTTGGTAAAAAAGAGGAAATTACAAAACGGATATAAGATGATGCAATGACCACTGGTAACTTAAGTTTGATGAAATATCACTGCATCAGACAGCAATAAAATTCATGTGCAAAAGCTTAAAAAATGGGTGATACCATGCAAATAACAAAATCTGTGAATTTCATAAGGTCCAAGGGACCGAATCAACACTAATTCTAGGAGCTCCTTATAAGTGTAAATGCTGATTATGGGGTCATCATTCCCTTTTTTGAAGGAAAGTGAGTAAGGTGAGGAAAAATGCCAAAAGGCTATGATTTGCAAAGTGACATCAAGTCCTTCCTGGAATTAAAAGGAAAATATGTGTCAGAACATGAAGATTAAAAATGACTCAGATTTAGCTTTTTTGATGGATTTGGCTGTTCAAACATGAGTCTTCAAAGTGAAAATCAATCCATCTGTGCTATGTTTCAGACAATAACAGTGTTTGAAACGAAACTTAAGCTGTGGCAAGCTCATGTTATGGCAAATGATTTCCTGCATTTTGATACATTGCTTAAATACGGCCCTGTGAACAGTGAAAAATGTGCAGCACTGCTTTCCACTTTCACAAATAAATTTGAGAATAGGTTTAAAGATTTCTTATAAAACTAATCAATATTTTTGTGTATTTGTAAATGGTCGACAAACACATTGCGTGCAAATTTTCACATGGAATGCATAGAGACACTCAAAGAAAAATGTGGTCATGTTTCTTTACCAGACTTTCATAAGCCCTCTCTTTCCAGAGAAAAATATCCCTCTGTCCACAGCCACACCTTATTCACTTCACCACTTTTTGGCAGTATGTACATTTGTGAACAATTATTATCAAGGATGCTGTACAGGAGAAGTAATGTTTCAAGAGAAATCTCTGACAAACACCTTGAGAACTCACTAAGAATGGCAGCCACTGCCACCGAACAAGAGTGATGCATTGGCTTCAGAAATACAAGGACAATCATCCCACTAGTTTTATGTGTTTATGTGTTTGTTGTCTCTGCTTTTTATGTTTTAACAAAAAATACATTAAAAAATAAGCTTTGTTACTTAAATACATCAAATTTATTATATCTTTTATATGCAAAGCAAGGCAACTACTGTTCATTCCACGTGGCCCAGGCAAGCCCAAGTGTTGGACATGTCAACTTCGGAATGTCTCTCTTGTTTACTAGCTCTTCCACCTCCAAAGTTGACTCCTTTGACTTAAAGACAAATGATCTCCTCCAGCAACCCTTTCCACCTCCATCGCCTGGAATTCCCAAATCCTGCTTTGACCCTTTTTCTGTCATGTATTTTCTTGAGGCCAGGAAACAAGTTTACGCTTTCTACAAAGCTCTTAGAAATTTAACTGAACTCTCTCAACTACAGAACAAATATGGTGTTAGGAATTCTAGAGTATGGAAGTCAATAACATTATTTACATCAGCTGATATCTTCTGGCTGTGTCTTTCCATATGAATAATGGTCACCTGAAGCTTGCTGCTTCTCAGAGTTAGTACATCATAGCAGAAAGGTTGTTGCTGAGTTATTCTTCTGACAGCAGGCTGCGACACCAGTCATCCCCATGGCCCCGCTCTGTTTGGTTGCTGCATACCTATGTTGCTGTGAATGGTTGAGCACACCATGTTGGATCTGCATGCAGTCCTTTCCCTGCAGGAATGTCCCTGCTCTGCCATGGCCATTCAGAAATGCTCAGCATGGACATCAGGAGGGGCACAGCTCACGTAGCATGCGTGGGGAAGCTCAGGGTGCTGTGACCAAAACAGACCTTCATATGGCAGAATTCTCTTTGCCAGGAGCTTCTCAGTAAGCCTGTGCTGGTGAAGTTGCCATTTGCCATTTCTGTGATGGCCAGGAGACATCATGAAGGGCTGGTGTGGAGGGCAGGGTGCTGTGCCATCCTGCCTGGCCCCATCTCTCCGCACCACCCCAACTATGTGGTTGCAGAGGAGATAAGAAAGCCACCAGGCCCTGCATCTGAATAGATTTGTGCTCACCAGTGCCTGCCATAGAATCATAGAATCACAAGGTTGGAAACGACCCATAAGATCATCCAGTCCAACCGTCTCCTCATCACCATTGCCACCACTAGCACTAAATCACAGCACACAGCACGTCATCCAGGCGCCTCTTGAGCACTGCCAGGGATGGCAACTCCACCACCTCCCTGTGCAGCCATTGCAGTGCCTGACCACTGAGAGAAAAAGTTCTTCCTCATGTCCAACCTAAACCTCCTCTGATACAACCGTGCTGTCATGGAGAAACTGTCCCCATCATAGAGGGGTGAGGAGGCTGGAGAATAGTTGGGATGATGCAGTGGCTGCCATCCTGGGGGACCTTTCTGCATCCCTGGAGGCAAAATCATGTTGATGTGGTAGCACCAGGACTTCTAAATTCATATGCTCTTTTTGCAGTAGAGGACTCCAAAATCTCCCGCTATGATGCAGTAATAGTAGAGAAGCACAAACTGGCTTGAGATGTCTTTAAGCAGATCAGAGAAGGCGGGGAAATGAGAGGGACCTGCAGGCTCTTCCCTCGCTGCACAATTCTGGTCACATCAGATATGGCGGTGAAAAATCTCACTGCTGCGGTGAGGTCGTGCCGCCACACGATGGCAATGCTCTCTCTGCAGATTGGTCACAGCGCCGTGCAGCCCTGGCGCCGGAGCGGACCTTCCCCTGTTCTAGCATTTGTCCCTTGAAAAGCAAGGATGAACTTCAGAAAGACACGGGAGCCTGCAGCTCCTTTTAAAAAAGACTTCAGGGGATGACAGACTGGTTGGAGAAAACTGCTGAAAACCACAGCGGTATGGCTGAGCTGACGTGCATGGTCACATCTTCCTTCATGTGCTAGTCAGTGGTAGGGTAAATAGTAGAGAGAGAATTATGAGTAAATTAATCCTAATGCTATATTCATTTGTTTTGGTTTCCTTCTCCTATAATCCTGCTGAGACAGGCAAATGAATGTCTTCTGAATATCTATTACACAGCACTTTGCAGCACAGCACAAGGAGTTTTTGGCTAGCCTGGTCCCACTGCACTGTATGTGCTAAATGAAGACAGCGAAGCTGAAGCACAAGTTGATAGAGGATATTGTAAAAGTTTCATGCTGAAAACAGTGCTAATCTATGATGTCTGTCTGGGCGAGGAAATGCTTTACAAATAATCATATCTACTGCTTTATTTTGAGGTGGTGGACTTACCTGCGTGCTCAGGACTACTGCTGACATTTCCCTTTAATGACAACATGCAGGTCCATTAACGTGCACTTTCTAATAGGAACACATCAGTTGAATTCCTTTCTATAGCCAATAAATAAATACAAGAATATCAAAGCCCGTGTTCTCAGTTCCAGCTCAGCATTCTCGGAATGGAGCCCTTTGCACTTTTGGGGGTTAATTTGAAAATGAATGTTTTCTAAATAGACTACATTTAGTGGTTAAGTTCTACATTTTAACAATAGCATCTGTTTAATTTCTAGGCAGACTAGAATTAAAAGAAAAAAGTGATTTTTAAAGGATTAATGAGCAGAAATTGGGATTATTTTTTTTCGTTGAAAGCTGAGGGGAGAGGCAGATCTGAGGGTGGTTTTCATCCTGAAAATGAAGCTGTCTTGAAAAGTGCTTGCTGGAAAGTAGATACATATTACAGGGCCTGCAAAAACAAATCTCTGCTGGTCGAACACAACAGCACTGCGATGAAACACGGCAGGTTTCAAAACTGTGCCCATACATTGCATCTTATTGCAAGTAAAGGTAGCTGCAGCAGATGTTGTAATTTGAAAGGGCCTTATTTTTCCAAGTAGATTGCTACAAGATTGGTTTGACTGGAGTACTTCACAGTTTAGTAGGATTCTTTTCTGCTTTTACATCAGCTGTGATCTTGAATCCAAGTCCAGCAAGCCACTGTCTCCCTATTCTTTGTACTCTTTCAAAACCTCTTCATGTGAAAAAAACCTACAAAAAACACGCATGTGAGAGCATGGACGAGATTGCCCACAGGTGAGCAGATTGAAAGAAGCAATTAAAAAGCAGTTCAGCACCACTGCAGAATTCACGTGCCATTCGTCTTGCATACCAAGCTTATGATAGATGAATAGCAGAAATACTGTCTGTTGTACTACTGAGTAGTAATGATAGGTTAGCTGGTCAACTGTAGGGTTGAGATGAGATGGTGGAGTTCAAGATCCTGAGTGGAAGAAGCAAAGCAAAAAGTAGGATTGCTACCCTGGACTTTAGGAGAGCCAACTTTGATCTCTTCCGGGACCTACTTGGAGCTATCCTGTGGGCCAGGGTGTTAGAAAGTAAGGGGGCCTCCTGCGACGAGGAAGGCTAAAGCCCACCTGGAACTGAATCTGGCTAAAGTGATGAAGGGTAATAAAAAAGGCTTCAAGTATGTTAACAGCAAAAGGAAAACGAGAGAGAATGTGGGCCCCTTACTAAGTGAGGGGGGGGGGGGGGGGTGGAGAGGAAGATGCTGAGAAGGCAGAGATACTGAATGCCTTCTTTACTTCTGTGTTCAGTGAAAAGGCTCTCCCTCAGGTTTCCCACACCCTGGAGGTTAGTGAGAGGGGCTGGGGAATGGGAGACTTCCCTTTAGTCAGGAAAGAGGTGGTGCATGAGCGCCTAGGCAGTACTAAGGTCCACAAGTCCATGGGACCTGATGGGGTGTGTGACGGAGCTGGCAGAGGTCATTGCCGAACATTTCTCCATCATCTTTGAGAGGTCTTGGATAATGGGGGAGGTGCCTGAAGACTGGAGGATAGCCAATGTCACTCCTGTCTTCAAAAAGGGCAAGAAGGAAGACCCAGGTAATTATAGGCCTGTCAGCCTCACCTCTGTCCCTGGAAAGGTGATGGAACAGCTGGTGCTGGATGCCATCTCCAAACAACTGGGAGAAAAGGAGGTTATCAGGAGCAGTCAGCACGGGTTCACCAGGGGGAGGTCGTGATCGACCAACCTGGTGGCCTTCTGTGATGTTGTCACATGCTGGGTGGATGGGGGAAGAGCGGTAGATGTAGTCTACCTTGATTTTAGAAAGGCATTTGATACTGTCCCCCACGACATCCTTGTAACAAAGCTGAGGAAGTGTGGGATAGATAAGTGGACAGTGAGGTGGGTTGAGAACTGGCTGACTGGCAAAGCGCAGAGGGTCATTGTTGGCAGTGTAGAGTCTGGCTGGAGACCTGCAACCAGTGGTGTCCCCCAGGGGTCGGTGCTGGGTCCGGTCTTGTTCAACATTTTCATCAATGACCTTGATGAGGGGATGGTGGCCAAGTTTGATCATCAATGACCAAGTTTGCTGATGATACAAAGTTGGGAGGATTGGCTGACACGCCTGAAGGCTGTGTTGCCATTCAGCGAGACCTGGACAGGCTGGAGAGCTGGGCAGAAAAAAAACGGATGAGGTTCAACAAAGCAAGTGTAGAGTCTTGCATCTGGGGAGGAATAATTGCATGCACCAGTACAGGTTGGGGGATGAGCTGCTGGAGGGGAGCTCTGCAGAGAGGGACCTGGGTGTCCTGGTGGACAGCAGGTCGGCCATGAGCCAGCAGTGTGCCCTTGTGGCCAAGAGTGCCAATGCCATTCTGGGCTCATTAAAAAGAGCGTGGCCAGCAGGTCGAGGGAGGTGATCCTCCCCCTCTACTCTGCCCTGGTAAGGCCTCATCTGGAGCACTGCGTCCAGTTCTGGGCTCCCCAGTACAAAACACACAGAGATCTCTTGGAAAGAGTCCAGCGAAGGGCCACCAAGATGGTGAGGGGCCTGGAGCATCTCCACTATGGAGAAAGGCTGAGTGAACTGGGTCTGTTCAGCCTTGAGAAAGGACGACTGAGAGGGGACCTGATCCAGGTTTATAAATATCTAAGGTGTGGGGACCATAGTGGAGGTCAGTCTCTTTTCAGTGGTGAGTGGAGACAGGACAAGGGGAAACGGCTGGAAACTGCAGCATAGGAAGTTCTGCACCAATGTGCACAAGAACTTCTTTACAGTGAGGTGACGGAGCACTGGAACAGGCTGCCCAGGGAGGTGGTGGAGTCTCCTTCTCTGGAGATGTTCAAGACCTGCCTGGATGCTGACCTGTGCGACCTGCTGTAGGGAACCTGCTTTGGCAGGGGGTTGGACTCGATGATCTCTGGAGGTCCCTTCCAACCCCTACAATTCTGTGATTCTGTGAACACCAGCTCTGCTACGGCTGTGCCACCTGGCGGGCCGAGCACAAGCCGAGTCACGCCGTATAGCGCTCCATCCCGCATCCCACGGACACTCGGATGACGGCCCGCAGGACGAGCAGGGGCCCGCAGAGCCGGCGCTCGCTGCACCCGAGCACAACTTCCCAGCCGAGGGCCGGGCCGCGGCTTTCGGTCGACATCCGGCAGACCTCGCAGCCCTGCTCCACCGGCTGCAGGAGGAGATCCGGGCCGCGTCCGGCGGCGACCGGCGGGAAGCGAAGGCGGGACCGCGGGCCACCGTGAGCCTCTTCTGCGAGCACGGGCTCGACCGGGCGGCCTTGGTGCGGGAGCCGCAGGCGATCAGCGACGGGGACGCGGCGCCCTTCGCGCGGCGCCTCCTCGGCGTCGCCGCAGCCCCGTACGGCCCCCGATCCGATGACGGCCGGAGCGGCGGTCTCGCAGCCGCCCCGGAGCCTCCCGTCGGGATCCTCCCGCCTCCGGCACTGAGGAGCCGCTCGGCGGCTCCGCCGAGGAACCCGGGCATCCCGCGACGGCGGAGGAGCCGCAGGAAGAGCCGGGCGGGCGGCGGCGGCGGCCCTTCCGTCCGGAGCGGAGAGCGCTCGCGCGGGGCCCCGGCGCGCCCCGAAGAGGAAGAGCCGCGGCAGCCCCCGGGATTCGCCCCCGCCCCGCGAGAGGCGGCCCCGACTGCACCGCCAGGCCTCGTCCCTGCCGTCAGAGCGGGGCTCCGCCGGGCCGGGAGGCCGACATCTGCGTCCAGGCTGCTGTCTGCAGAGAAAATAAAAGCGCGTTCGGAAAAACGAGTCTCCGTGTCTTTGACAATGCTGTCGGCGTTGCTGTCCTACCCGGGTTGCTTTCTCCCTCCTCTGGTCCCGTGGCAGGGCGTAGAATCACTGCTTCGTTTCCACGCCACAAACTGGCGCTCACGACAGCGCTCACAAAAGACGCGTGGGCTTCTGGCACCCGCAGTGCAGATGTCCGAACCTGCTGCTTCACTGAGGATTGTTCTTTGTATTGGCAGTTGTTCGTTAGCTAGGAGCACGATGTAACACAAGAATTGCTAGTGCAGATGTTGAAATGATGTGGATTTTGTCCCATCCTGTGCTGTTTCTTCCGTCTGCATCATATATACAGAATGAAGATTGCTTTTGGATATCTGCTTTTCTCTCCCTAATTTCCACAGCTGAAATGTATACATTTTGCATGGGTTGTATAGATAAAGTCCGAGCAATTACCTTCCTTTTTTCCTTGATTTGCTGTCCAACCTGCTCACTACCTCTGTGTCCTGAGAGTTTTCCAGAGGGAATTCTGTCCCTGGGGGTACAAGGAGAGTATTTCCATTTCAGGAAGAAGTTTAATAAGCGTCCTCCTCACATTCAGGAAATTCTAGCTCTGTTTAAGTCAATATGAAACATGCATTCACTCCTACGTGGACAGAACTTCACCTGCAGAGAAAGAACTGTGCTCATCTCACTGAATCAAAGGTTGGCTGATTTGGGAGTTAGCTTTATCTTCAGAGTCCTGTTCACAGACTTTAGCTTTGTGCATGTGGATGGGTAGTAATCTGTATTAATAAGCAATAGTAACATATGAGTGAAGACATATAATCATTTCTTCTGCAGTGAAATAGTGATAACCTCCATCAAAGCAAATAGCAGCTCCAAAAGGGACCATTTATTAACATGTCAGGAGTGCACAGAAGAAAGATGGGATTAGTTCATGTTCACAGCCTGTTTCTGCAAACTCAAGCTATATGCACGCAGATCGTAAAACCTCACTTATCCTGTTTGTAACCCCAGTTTGCTTTCCTTCTGATTGTTTGGCTCCTTCTGAACTCCCTGCCTCATATTTCCCATTTTATAGAGCATTTCCCAGCATACTCTTCTGGCAAGTAACCAGAGGTCAGCTATGAATAGAATCGTAGAATCATAGAATGTTTTGAGTTGGAACGGACCCTTAAAGGTCATCTAGTTCAACTCCCCTACAGTCAACAGGGACACAGTTGTTTTGTGTGAGATTCCCATTTACTTTCACTGGACTCAGATACCTAACTTAAATACCTGAGTAGTCTTAGCAAGTAGCCCTCTATTTGAGAAGACAATAACAAGACCTAGCTCATATCTTTACCTTCTACGACATTAACAGCCCCTGTGCCAGTGATTTCTTCTCTCTATCACCTGGATTGGTCCAGCTGACTTTTAGATTGTTGAAGCTGAGTTAGATTAATCCCAATGTGTTGACACTTGAGGCTTTATAAATCTTCTTTCTGTACAGCCTATATATGTGACAGTTTACATCTTTTTGCTCATTTTGCAAGCAAAGTGAGATTAGTCAGCTTTGAACTCAGCGTGGCAAATGAAGATTCATATCCACCAGGGGAATACCAGAAGTGCTAATGGTCCCACCAAAACTGTACC
Source organism: Centrocercus urophasianus (assembly GCF_019232065.1). Classification (NCBI taxonomy): domain Eukaryota; kingdom Metazoa; phylum Chordata; class Aves; order Galliformes; family Phasianidae; genus Centrocercus; species Centrocercus urophasianus. The sequence goes on from NW_024884966.1 coordinate 274,870, forward strand.
CAGAAAACACTTTTAAGAAACAAAGTGAAGCCTACTGGAATAGAGCCTATGGAGAACAGGGAACATGATATGGAACTGCAGATACTTAAATACATCGTGAGCTTTTTAATTATCTCAGCCAACAGAACCAAACACCAGTCTGGTAACTTAAAGTCCCATCCTCATCACTAGATACCCCAAAATCACATGAAACATGTTTTGAGTTTTCAGTAATTCCTTCAAAAAAACAGAGAAGAAAGTGCTGATAGCAGAGAGGTGAAGTTGCAAAATGACCTAGAAGGCCTAAGGCTGGTGGCAAGAGAACCAGGGCAGAAGTAAAGCAGGCAGCTGGGAGCCCTGACTCATCCCACCTTTCACAGGGCCACCATTTCCACAGCACAGTGAATCCTTTGGAAACGGCATCTTTCTATTACTTGTCAACGGAAAGGGAGGGAGCGTTTGTATCAGCAATGTGTCTCAGCGGTGCACTCGGAGCAGCTGAAAGCTTCTCTGAACAGCACAAATGCAAAGTTAAGCACCGAGTGCAGCCTTTTTCCTGCAGCACAGGGCGTTCCTGCAAACCAGAGCCCAAAGCCCAACTCTGCTGCTGCCTCGTGCCAACTCACGCGCACACAGCCGCGCTGAAATAAAACTGGGGCACCGACTGCCATTGCTCTCTCGAGAGCCTTTACTGAAGGCTAACTGATCTGTGGCTATCTGTGGCTAACTGATTTTTGGAATAGTTTTTGGAATAAGCCCCAAAGGTTAATTACAGTCAAAGGATGCCTGTTTGAATATAAGCAGGTTCCCATTACCCTGACGCTGAAGAACATCAGCAGGACAAAGAGGCAGAGATCTGGAGTGAGATGTCTTTGCTTTGCTAACAGTGAAAAGTAAACTTGCTTGTCTCTTGCAAGCCCTTGCTCCTGTCTAAAATCTCCCTAGAGCAAAGACAAGTTTAAGTATGTTGGAATTAAAGGGAACAACCTTCTCTAAGCAGGAAACATTGTGCTGAAGGCTCTTGCGGAGTCATTAGGAGAATCACAAGATGACTGAGGTTGAAAATGACTCCTGTGTGCATCTGGTCCAACGCCATTAATCATGGATACACAGAGCTGGGTGCTCAGGACCGTGTCCAGACAGTGCTAGAAGATCTCAGACAAGGGAGACTCCTCAACAGCTCTGAAGAGGAGATGCTCTGAAAACCCGGGCTGGTGATCTATGACTCACTTGGATTATACTCTGCAATCTAAGTGAGACCTCTCAATTAGTGGTGTGGCTGTCTTTACTCAGCACTGCTTCATGATCTCAGGCATGGGCTCTACATATGATCAGTGAGGAGGAGAAGCACTTTAGAGAATGGTTCAGCCTGATTCAAGTGTGGTTTGCTCTTTGGAAGTGCCTCTGTGTCCCCACTGGCAGGGAGCTGAAGAAACTGTTTCCTTCTGAAGTTTCTCATTTCGGTGTCTACCGTAGGATAAGACAAAGACTGGTAGAGGCGTGACCTTCCCTGGCAATATGATCCAATGTCTCATCACTGTCTATACTGGGAAGTGATGTCCAATTTCAAGGTAAAATTTGTCCAGCTTTCTTTTCCCCACAGCAAAAACTTTACCAACTTTTCCAGGTGTGCCTACATCAAATGGTCAAATTGCCTCCTAAAACCCAGCAATAAACTAAGTAATCTCAATGGTCTTGTCTGATTAGAGCCTTACATTCTCCGAGGCTCAGTAGCATTTATTTCAAAACTAATAAAAAGATTTGGCTTAATTTCCAGAGTAATTTGGTCAAATAATGGTCCCCATCCTTCTGCAACAGAGCACAAGACCTTTTTCACTGACTGCAAGTAGAACAAATGTAGACTGTGCTGTTTAAAGACTTTGACGTCGAAAAATGATGCTGTGCAGCTCAGCATCTATTATTGTTTTGAAGCACAGAGCATGGGAATTGTTCACAGCTTGTCCAAAGCCAACATCCTGACCCAAACAATTGCTCAGAATGAATTCTGAGGCGAGAAAGTTTGGCTGTAATCATCTGCGCTTTACATTCATCTTAACGCCTTAGACCTAGAGCTGAGGAACTGCAGCATCATTTTTTCTATTCCAAATTGTTGCATTAGAGTTCCAATCTTCTCCAGCCTCACGGACCTGACTAGCTGAGGAATTGGTGGAATGATCAAGAAAGCCTTGTTTTCTTCTCTTTTACAACTTCCAGCAATACTAATTACCTCACACAAACTTTAAATACCGTCCTTGATGAAAACTGCTAAATACCAGGTGTTAAGATTTTATTTATCTTCTTCCTGGCCAACTTTTATCACATCTAAAGCAGTTTTTCAGTCTGATGCTAAATGTGGTTGAACACATGATCAATCTCTCTTATTTCCGACTCTTTGATATTAAAAGTTATTAGCTTTCATTATGGGTGGGGATCTTCCCTGAGAAATTTAGATTCCAAAAGCAGACATCTAATGTAGACAAGGCGTCTAAGCTTTTTAAAGACAGAGAGATGGGCATCTCTGAAAGCGTTTTCCACATTGAGCTGGTCAGCTAGAACTTGTCTTTGAATTCCCCTCCTAATTTGCCCTTCTCACCTACCACAAATTTACCCTTGTCACTCTCCAGAAGTTCAGTTCTGACCCATGTAAGTGTTCTTATTGTTCAGTGCCCTACCTGACAACAGTTACCATCCTGAATGGACTCGTGACTGATAAAAGAAATCCTACTCCTGCATGGTGATGCTGAAAGATGAGAGATGTGTGGTGAACAGGGTAGGACAGTTTGGCAAATTCTGAAGTGATTTCCGTACACATGCAAAACAAACCCATTCTAGACACTGCATCTGTTATTTTCAGAAACTGAAATAGAAGGAGGTTGCTTGTCTAGATGGAACTGACTTTGAGGATTTTAAAGCAAGCTCAAGGAGAGATGCTGGAAGCGTGCAGCTCTCAGATCAGACTAAGACTAGATTTAGACTGGAAATTAAAGGCTCATGAATTCAGTTTTTATGGATAATAAGGCACTGAGCCAAATAAGAGAGAAGAAGTCTTTGCATTTCTTAAAATGACTTTGTGGAATTGATAATCTAATAAATACGTAGCCCAATCCACTGACCTCCAGGTCCTTATCTGCTGATCCAGGAAACCGAGTGTCTTTCCTCGTATTTCTGGAACAGAACAAATTGCTCCATGCTGAAGCCAGAAGAATGAAATCTGTGCTGCTGAGACTTAACATTGAGATATTAAGACAGTAAATGGTGACATTGCTGACCTAACAGTTGCAGTATAAGGTAATTGTTCTGATCTTGTATCTTTCAATTATATTTAACAATTCAGTGTAATTCTGTGTCCATGGCAGCTACGTTAGCTAAGGTAACAACAGTTCTTATTTTCATAAAAATTCAATTATCTTTTCATTTGCTGATTCAGAAGTGAACTTAATATTGCTCACAATGGCCAAACTGAAGATATGAAGATAGCAGTCTACTGTTTGAGTGTAAGCTCTGATGCACTAAAGGCTGTGACTGCAAAAGATTCCCCTACTCTATCTTGCCTATGAGTCTTAAACACAGCACTGAAACATTTCTGTTGTAGAAGAAGCTCCTTAGGTCTGACAAGCTAAAAAGGAGACAATCTTCTTATAAACAAACTTTTGTTTTTCAACTCAATAGAACTGAGCTCTGTTGTCTGGTGCCATGCCAACCCCATGCACTGAGATGGGGGAGTTCCAGCTGTTCTCCAGTGAATGGGGTCGGTTGTTACCTGGCTCCTAGCCTCTATTTTTGATGGCAGATCACAAGTTGAATGGCCAGGAAGAACACTGAACAACCTTAGAAGCAATAGCACACCTGTGTTCCTAAGCACTCAATCCTGTGAGTTCAATAATCCTCTTGAAAGGGGAAACAAAAAAAAAGAAAAAAATGGCGAATTGAAGGTTTAAAGATTTAAAAATACATATTCTGATATATTACAGTTCTGATCCGTTATTACTTGCTGCAAGCAATAAATTCTTTCTTTGGAACTCTGCTCCTTCTGTAGAGGTCAAATCAGATCTGGAAATTGGAATTGCAGTATTTGGGTTTGTTGCTGACAAAACCACAGGAGTTGTAAGAAATTAGTGGAAGTTTTAATGTGAAAAGTTTAATAAGCTGAAAAAAAAAAAAAACAAAAACCACGGATTGGATGAGATTTATTAAGAATTTTTTGTTCGATTTGCAGCAGAATTTTCATCTGTATTTCATATGGTGCGGGGAATTGGATGTGAACAAAATGGGGACCTGGCAGAGTGACAGCAGGGGGGTTCCCAACCTGTGGCAGCAGCCAACTTCTTTTTAAACAGAAATGTCCTGCATTCACGCTGACAGTGGTGCCTTTGGATGCAACAGTTGCAGAGCTGATTCAGAACATTGGAGCTGCTCTCTTATGGCCTTAACAGAACTGGTGTCACCAGCTGTGTCCTTTGCAGGGCCCTCAAGGACACTGGTACATGGGCCATAGAAAAATCAGCCTTGTTGGCCATGGGAATCCAGACGTCCCTTCTTTCCAAGGCATTTGTTTTGTTTCTCTGAAGCCCATCCTGGTGATTTTGGTCAGATGCTAAAGCAAAGTGGAGATGGCCGTGCTGGCAGGGGTCACATTTGTACCTGGAGGTGTGAATGCAACTTCTAATAGAGCTCTGCAGTGATGGGGGGAGCAGTCAGTGCACTCCTGCCACTTGAATGCATTCTCCTCCTGGTTATTACTTACCGTATTTAGACTATTACTTACCTTATTCCTTACCTTCATTAGGAAAAACCTGAAAGTGTCCCACAGGAAACCTTTCAGAACTCATAGTTTCTGTTACAGGAATATTTTTGGCTCAGTAACACAGCACTTTAAAAATTAACTAGTAAACCAACCCCAGAGGCACCAGTTAATATATCCTTAAAATGTCCTTCAAGAATCTGTGCACAGTAATAACAAACAGAAGAGTTTATTTTAAAAGTAGGTTCTATATGCATAATATTGAGTCTTTTGCTAGTCCAAGCAAGAATATCTTTATTTTCCCCCGATTATATACAGGGGAAAGGAATTGAAGTAAGGGACCTGGACAAATTAAATGAGGGGGCCTGGAAAGTATATAGAAGCAGGGATTGTAATGAAAGAAAGAAGTACAGTAGACCTTGAAGGACCCAGGATGAGTTTCGCCCGCGGCGCCGTGCAGGCAGGAGGGGCCGTATGCTGGGGGGTCTCAGACACGAAATGAGTATGGATACGAGTTCCGGGAAAACCATTGCTCATGTGTTCCTCCTCTGAACCTCTGTGTGCACCAAGCTTTTGCCCTAGGGGTGCACGAGGAGCGATCCCCCTTGCGCCCAGCTTGGCGCCAAATGCTGAATGAAACGCACCTGCTTTATAGCCTAACTCTGGGTTATAGAGCTGGATTCTGCAAGTCAGTATCTTGGAATGAACACAAAACAAGCAGACAGGTGAAATAAGTGTTAAAACAAAGTGCAAAGTATTTCATATTAACCATCATTTCTTGCAGAAGCCTATGTGAAAAGCATCTTGTAATAACCTTTCAGGGAAGGGAAGAGAAGGGAAGAATGTCTTTGGCTGTTCCAAAATCCTATGGCAATCCTGAAGCTGGGTGCTCCCTGCTGATATTGAGTCAATTGTTGTTTTAATGCTTTGTAATGGAAGTCATGGGGACCTGTAAAATACTAAAGGTATACCCATGTAAAACTGCTATATATAGAGATATTTCTTCTATATCTATCAGCCTAGAAACACCCCAGCTTCCAAAAGTAGCATTATGGAGCTCACAGGCAAACACTGCATAAAAGCCACCAGCTCCAGTTGAGACAGACAATAGAGATGAAGAGTTCTTTTCATTCGGACAAGCTTTGGATTGCGACTCAGAGGAGAAGAGGCTATGCAGTGTTTGTTTATTTCAGGCTGAGTCCTTTGAGCAGCCCTTTGAATTTGCTCTAATGCACACCATGTATGAAAACACAGCACTTCACCCACTGAAACCAGAGCATGAATTCTGATTGTTGCTGCTCTTCAGCAGTCCAGACTGTGACCTTGAGGACTCCTGTAGGTCCTACAGATACAAAGCAAGCACTGTTCTCCAGACATTAGCAGCTCATGGACAGCGAGAGGACCTTGTGCTTATTTTTTTGCAGGCAGAATTGCTGGAGAGAGATTTTTTGGGAAGCGAGGTGGGTTATGTGGCCTTTGGAAGCTGTCTGCTGCAGTGCTGATGTCAACGTGGAACTGCAAAGAGCAGAATCGTATCTGAATTTTCCTGAGGCACTGCATGAACTGACATAAATACGAGTTACCTGCTAATATTGCTGCTATTGCTGCCTGGCCTAACGACGATGCTGTCTGCCTGCAAAGCTGGCCAAAATGTTCCACCAAAGGCACTATGCTTTACCCCTCTGGACAACCAGGGGCGTAGATAACCGTTCTGTAAGTCCATTCATTCGTTTTTATTGCTTTTGGGTGACTCTGTGCTGATATGTCTGAAACATTTCATTGATTCCAGAAAAATAATCTCTATGAAATTAATATCTTTCGATTTTTTCCTTTTGAAAATCATATTGCGACTCCATTTTCAAAACGACTTTTCAAAATTTAGGAGAGTGCCTTTAAATTTATATTGTTCTCAATGGCTGTTTGCTAATAGAGGATTTCTTAAGTATATTTTACAGTCGATTCACAATTTTCCTTTAAAAATCCATTGCCATTACAAACATATATATTCTTTATTTGTTTTCTGTTGTAGTCTCAGATGGAGGACTTTTAATTTTCTTACAGAAAAACAACTGCTTTGGGTATAGGTAAGCTTTTAAAAGATTGCATGATTTTCTGTTGCTAGTGCTTAAAATGGAGGAGAAAATGAACATGATTCTTAACAGATATTTCCTTCATTTTTTACTTTCTTTTGTTCTATTTTTAAATCCAGTGAAATAACTGATTTTCCATTGCACCGATTTTCTGTATTAGAGTGGCACATCCTAAAACTGATCTCATTTCTCCCTTCTGGTTCATTGGGATTTCTTTTTTCTACTACTGTCAGCTGAGAGATGCCTGCTGAGATCACAACTCATTGTAGGTGGTGTAGTGGCAATGCTAAATCACAGCATGAAGCACTGATGGAGCACCTGGTGAGAAGGCAGGGCCATCCCAGAGGAGCTCAGGTGCATGCAGTGCCACTGAGTGATGAAGGGGTGCAGCCAGGATCCACGCCTTCCCAGCTCTCATTTAGAGGCTGACAGTGGAGGTGAGAATCCCTTGCTGGAGATCCCTGCATACCTAAGGCCTTCCATAGGTAAGCAGAACTTTTCCTTCGCTTCTGTGGCTCTGCTGCATTTGGGCTTGTTCTCATTTACTGTAGTTAAAGGCTTTACCACCCTGCTACTATTACAGTACTTTCCATCCCATTGTAGCATTGCAGGTGGGATGCAGCTTTAATACGTAGAAAACATAAGCATTTACATTGTCCATCTCTGAGATGAGGTCAGCTATAGCTACACTGACTTACTTTGGTATGAAAAAGGCTTTCACTCGATCAGTCAGAACACAGAGGAGTACAGCCTGGGATTGCAGAGCAGGTGAAGGTGGCTGGGCAGATCTGAGTCCATCTGGCCCAATCCCTGTTCCAGCAGTGATGTACCCTGCAAGGTGCCCAAGCCCGCGTCCAGGCAGCCTTGGAAAGCTATCTCCAAAGAGGAGAGCGCACAGCCGCGGCCTTTCTCTGGCTCAGAAAGCTATCAGCCCCCTGCAAGCAGAGTCAGCTGCTGCTGTTTTACCTGCTGTACGTGAAACCAGGCAGTATATATTTAGCTATGTTTGCAGTGAAGAAGCCCCAGTACAGCTTTTGATGCACCATCTCAGGGAGAGGCAGCAGCTCAGCTGTGCCTCCTGGAGCTCAGGGAGGTTAATCTACCCAAACCTCTTTCTGTGTCTTGAATATTCCTAATTTGCTTTGCAGCAATTAGTACAGTCCCACCTCTGCTTGCATGACTTAATTTGCTTTTGTTAGTGTGTGATATCCTCCAGGTGAGAGACACTTACCTGTGCTTATCGAATAAATGCATTTATTTCATTATATTCTGACAAGGATTAGACAGTGTTTTGTTTCCAGTACAGTACCTGCATTGTTTATCTTTCTCACTTTCTTTGTGATTATCCTGCTCTTACAGTGAACACTGCAGTAATGTTCCAGCCGTTCCTGCAGCTTACCTGGCGTTTCTTCTTGAGCTTGAATGTTTGAACTCCTGCAGTGTTTGCATGGGACAGCTGGGTATTTCTGCACAGTTTACAGACTTGGTAGTATCTGGACTTCCTGATTTTAATCCCTTTGGATGAGTATGTGTAAGATTTGCTGAGCAGGAGGGAAAGGAGATGATTGATGACTTTGTGTGCTCACGTTACTGTGAGCACTTATGTAGTTCTGCTGAGAGCAGAAGGGAAGAGGAAGCATGTGGCATTTCAGGAGCTGAATGGTTTTATTCCCAACCTGCAGATTAGTGATGGTGCATCAGTTTCCTTGAGGCCTTAATACTCTCATGATCCAAAGGAAGATGATAACCCATTTAGTGGTGCTAGGATTTAACCTGAGGGCCGGGCAGTTCTGCTGGTTGCACAAACAATATATTTGTAACAGTGGCTGCAGGCACTGCTGGAGTGTGCCCTCTGGAGCACCCAGAACTTACAGCAACTGCACTGCAGAAAGCTTTCCAGGCTTGCTCAGCCAGGCAGCATGCAGTGGTTATGAGATATGCCTGCATACTGAAAGGGGTGGAAGATGGAGCAAGTCCACATACAGTACCTCTTTTGTCTGTTTTTTGCTCTGGAAACCAGGCCTTGAGGTGTAGAGACACTTCTGCTGTTGCAAGCTGTAATCGTGCATCTACCTGGCCAATGATGCAATCAAGTCCAATGATCGAATCTAGGAGGGAGCATAACTTCATATTTCTGAAAGCCCTTCACTTTCATTGTATTACACCTTAGACTCACTATTGTATTGATCTTATATATAGTACTCTGCACTTAATTACTAACCTTGCTGGGCTCTTACTGTTTTGTCCAGGGATTCCACGTCTCCTTTCCAGCTTGTTTTGAACCTCTTGCTGCTATGAAATACTTGTAGGGACTGGTGCTCTTGGGATTGTTGCTCCAGGATTGCTTCCCTCTGCCATTTAGAATGGAATAGCAAAGCAGCTGATTCAGCTCATAAAAATAGCCTAGGAGTTCACTTTCAGAACAGGTATTGCTGATGTAGTGATATTGTGGATGTACTGTTGACTTCCAGAGGAGCAGAGCAGAAGGTTACTCCATTAAATTAGGCATAAAAAATGCAAAGAGATTTTTTTTCTGCTTGTTTCAGAGCTACAGAGCAGTTGGTTGCATCTCTTTTTCTCAACAAGCTCTGAGCACAGGGTTTTGGTGGGCTGGTGTTGTGTGTTAACCCAGCTCAGCATCATGCAGCCACTTGCTTGCTCTCCCCAGATGGGATGCGGCAGAGAATCAGAAAGTGCATGGACTTGGGGGTTGAAAAAAAGACACTTTTCTGGCTAAAGTGAAGTTTTTGCACTCAATCAAAGCATAACAAGGAATTAATTCACTGCTTCCCATTGGCAGACAGTTGCTCAGCCACTCCCAGGAAAACAGGGCTCATTGCATACGCTGGTTTATTGAGAAGACAAATGCCCTCACTTTGAATGCCCTCCCCTTCCTCTTTCTTTACCCCACCTCCTATTGCAGAGTACAAAGCCATACAGTGTGGCACATCTCTTCAGTTGCCCATCCTGGCTGTGTCCTTTCCCGGTCCCTTGCTGGCAGCACTAAACTAACAAAAATATTAGTGGGTTATCACTGTTTTAATTAAAAATACAAAATACAGCACTACATGGGCCTCTACAAATAAAATTAATTCCATGTCAGTCAAAACCATGACAACTAGGAAACCTCAGCCATTCAGCCTCTGGAAAACTTCTGCAGTATTTCTCATGCACAGCTCTGCTTGTCTTAAGCAGTGTTGATTGAAGTGCATCAAACAAACACAATCAAGTGAAATAACAAAGCAACTTTTTCACCATTCAGGAGGAAGAAAGGCTGTTTGTGAGGGTGGGTGGTGATGGGACAAGGGGAATGGTTTTAAAGTGAGACAGGGGAGGTTTGGGTTGGATGTGAGGAGGAAGTTTTTCCCCCCGAGGGCGGTGAGGCACTGGCACAGGTTGCCCAAGGAGGCTGTGGATGCCCCATCCCTGCAGGCATTCAAGGCCAGGCTGGATGTGGCTCTGGGCAGCCTGGGCTGCTGGTTGGCGACCTGCACACAGCAGGGGTTGGAGCTGGAGGAGCGCTGAGGGCCTTTGCAACCCAGGCCGTGCTGGGATGATTCTGTGGTTCATTAACTGAATGTGATCGCGTGTGGGACACGGCAGCTCCAGCAGAGACACGTGAGAGCCTGGCACTGAGAGCTGCTTCCAGCTCAGGTCTGGAAGGAACCTCTGGCAGCTGGAGCCCTCTGCAGTCAGCCTGCCAGGCACACAGCCCTCTCCCAGGGCTGGCAGAACTGCTTGCTGTGTTGCCTGGACCTCTGAGACATGGACAGTTGAGGGGAAAGCAGAGGTGGGCAGAGGGAAGCCTTCCGGCATTACAGCCTGGATTTTAAAAGGGGTTGTGGTACATTTAGACGTCAGTAGGAGATCTTGAAAACCTTGAAATAGCTCTCTTTCAGAGTTCTGTAGGTGGGACTCTTCTGCGTGATTACAGAAATCTGACAAAAAAAAAATAAAAAAAATGCCTAGACCTTGTTAATGAAGACAAAGAGAAATGAGCGCTCTTAGAGGGAAATTAATCTGACTTCAGATGAGATGAGGTGAGAAACAGGTCAGAAGAATCATCCAGAAATCATGTCCATTTCTCTTTAATGACTGTGAAACAAAGATAATGCCTTCTACTAGGACAGGAGCACATTTAAAAAGGTATGCATTAGGAATTAGTTCAGAAAGCAGTATAGGAGAAGGTGACTCATCCTTTCTGAAGGCTGGTGACACTGGTGAGGCTCCGCATCGAGTGCTGGGCTCAGTGTTGGGCACCTCAGTACAGAAAGGACATGGAGGTGCTGCAGCAGGGCCAGAGAAGGGCAACAAGGCTGGGGAAGGGCTTGGAGAATGTGGCCTGTGAGAGAGCCTGAAGGAACTGGGGCTGTTTGGGCTGGGGAGGAGGAGGCTGAGGGGAGACCTGATTGCTCTCTGCCAGTACCTGAAAGTGAGTGCAGCAGAGCGGGGTTGGTCTCTGCTCACTGGTGACAGGACGAGGGGAAATGGCCTCAAGTGGTGCCAGGGGAGGTTGAGGTTGGATGTCAGGAAACACTTCTGTACAGAAAGAGCTGCTAAGCACTGCCATGGGCTGACAGGGAGGTGGTGGAGTCCCCATCCCTGGCTGTGTTTCAAGCCGTTTGGATGTGGTGCTCAGGGCCATGATTTAGCGGAGGGCTGGTAGAGTTGGGCTGGGATGGCTGGGCTGCGGTTGGACTCCATCATCTTTAAGGGCTTTTCAACCTGAGCAATTCCTTGATTTCTAGAAGAGCACAATCTCTAAAGAAAGATGCTGCTCCCTGGGCTGCTAAGCCTTGAATGAGCGTAAGAGAGGTGGCCCTTTGGTTGTTAAGGTACGTTGCCTGCACCTGAGCTCCCTGGTTTCTCCACACCTTCTCACCTGGTGCTCAAGCATCGGTTCAGGCCGTCACCTAGCAATTCCCATACAACTTCCAAAGGAGGTATCTAATGTTATGTATCTGACAGGACATGGTAGAATAACTTCAAACATCGGGATCTTGGTGAGCAGGTCCTATCTCTGGATTTTCATTAAAGCAAGCAGGCGGTTGGTTACTAAGAAAGACAGTGGGCAAATGGGTGAATTAAGAAGGCATGATTACCAAATGCCAATATTTCTGCATCTTTTCCGTGAGGATCTCGGTGTGCTTTGTAGACTGCAGTGAGCGAATTGTTCGAATTTCTGTGAGATGGAATTAGATCCAGTTCACCTCAGCTTACCCTGCCATGGCTTTCTGTGTGAAAAATGGAAATACTGCTGATAGCCTTTAACTTTTTTCTCATGTATATCATAAATTCTTAAGAACAGATATTGTACAGACAGGTGGCAAGAGATAATAAGGGCTGAATCTCAGCTGGAGCCTGTGGGTTTTTGAGTAATTCTGGTAATGTTGTGTGTGATTTATGGACAAGGGGGCAGTTCATCTGATTCTGTTCTAGAATTATAAGAAGTCCATGTACTCTGTACTCTGCCCAACACGATGGCTGTAAAAATTCCAAAATGTACCTTAGAAAGTGGTTGGATTTATGGGTATATCAAATTCTTTTTGGACTCGGTTGGAGCAGATATTCCAACAATAATTCAAGCCCAATCTCCTCACCATTATTTTACCCTTCCAAGTTTCAACAAACCTCGCTGAGTTGGAACTGCAAACAATTTCTTAGATATATAGTCCCAGCATAAATATTCAAGGCAGTATGCTTTTTATTAACTTTTTGTTATGAAAAAAGAAGACAGACATAAACACAGGATTTCAGAGTTTTGGTCTTTCTAGCCTGTGGCCAAAAAGCGTGTAGCTTTTAAGGTGACAGAATGTGTGTCATTAATTTCAAAGACATGGGATCTCAGCATAAGGATGTGTATGGAGGTTCAGGATGTGCACAAGGTTCAAAAGAAGTTAATCAGAATCAAAACTAAATAAAAATTTAGTCAATTAGAATGACTAATCAGTTTAAAGGGGGCATGTACAGATGAGGTTTGAAAAGATAACTTTAGAATGAAGTGATAGTTCCTCAAAACATGGCTTGTCACGTGCCAGGATGAGCATCTTGCTGGAGGCCAGCAGGCGGCCGTGGGTGCCTGGTGCTGTTGGCTGAGGCTCAGTGTCTCCTGTGAGGCTTTGCTCATCTCCAGCAGCAGAAGTGGCTGCAGACCTCCCTCTCTCCTCTCGCCTTCTCAGGCTTGATCTTCAGGTTGGCAGCGGCACAATGACCCCCGGCAGCTGATTGTCACCTCTTCAGCTGTCCCTCCCGTGGGCACATCGCCCTTCCCCTCCTGATCCCACCTGGGCATCCCACAGCTGCAGCCCTCCAGGCAGTGCCCAGCACAGCTCGGTACCACGGGTCCCCCTTCAGGCCCTGCTCCAGCCCTGTCCCCACAGCAGCAGCTCCCCTGGCCCTCCTGCTGCACCGTGGGCTCCTCTCCATGGGCTCAGCTGCGACCCAGGCTGCTCCTGTGGGGCTCTGTGGGGTGCAGCCTTCTCCAGGCCACATCCACTGCCGCACTGCAGGCTCCTCCATGGCTGCGTGTGGAGATCTGCTCCATGTTGTGGCTGTGGGCCACAGGAGGATGGCCTGCTCCACTGTAAGCATCCCCTGGGCTGTGGGGAGCTTCAGCTCTGCACCTGAAGCACCTCCTGCCCTCTTTCTGCGCTGCCCTTGGGGGTTGCAGAGCTGCTTCTCTCCCATTTCTCATCCTCTCTCCCAGCTGCACAGCAGTTTTTCCCTCTCCTCAGTCTGCTCTCCCAGAGCGCACCCAGCATTGCTCAGGGCTCAGCTCTGGCCACTGGCAGTCGCTTAGGAGCAGCTGGAGCTGGCTGTGATCTGACATGGATGGGGCAGTGCGGGGCTCTGCTCACAGAGGGCACCCAGCCCTGCAGCTCCCTGCTACCAAAACCTTGTCACGTAAACCTAACACTATGCAGATGTATTAAAGTAATTGAGTTTGGATGCAGAGTGCAAGGTTCCCCATTACCACTGCTTTCAGAACCAATTTTCTCACTTGCAAACCTGCTTTTTACTAATGACATCTTTGCAAGGAGTTTGGCAATACTTGGGCTGCCTCAGCTCACAGCATCTCGATTGAGGCTTTGCAATCTGTAATTGGGATTTAAGCAAAGTATATCACTGTTAAGTGCAGTAACACCAAGGGTTGGACCTTACAGATCTGGAATGCATGCTGAGGATGCAGCTGGACTCATGAGAGGGTTGAAGTATGCTTGCAAAATGTGCTGTGAATGGGATGGATCAGCAGGACTTGTTTGTTCTTGTGCAAGCAGCTGTTGCATTATTCTAAATATGGATATTGCCCTTTCAACTCTGTAAGCACAATGTGTGTGGCAAAGCTTGCTTCATTTTCTCCTTTAATTACCTGTCTCTGCTTAATAGGAACTATGGAATTCCACAGTCTAAACCAAATACATGGAAAAAATTAATTAGCTGAAACTCCTTTAAAACAAACACACAAAAAACCTCCCCAAACCCTTAGGCTGCCATATGCACAGGGCATCAAATATCCATTTTGATTTCTGTTATGATGATGGTTTTGTTTCAGCAGTAGATGCAGATTGGCAGACAAATAAGAAAGGATTGCAAATGCAGCTTTAATTGATGAAATATTTAATCTGGAAATTAGGGTTCTGTCTTCCTGCAATTTTCTGTCACACATGGTGAATTTCCAGCTCTTGAAGTATATTTTGCAGATTTTCTGCTCTGCATAATTCACCGCAGGTCTCCAAGCATCTGCCACACAGCCTTGTGTTCTCCACCATGACTGACAAATTCTGAATCAGAGTGGGAAAGGAAAAAACCTCAGTGATTAAATGGTCTGAGTTATTATCTGGATCAGAAGGGGGTGCTCCTCAGAGCCCCACAGGATGCAAGTGGCTCACTCTCAGCTGGTCTGTCTTATCATGCTGGTTTGAAGTGATGAAGAAATTCTAAATGGGCTATATTCTCAGCTGGTGTAAATCAGTATCATTCCAGTGAGCTTAGTGAAACCATGAAGGTTTACACTATGCATCAGGTAGTTCAAGGCTAGAAAGTGCTCACCCAGCCTGCCAACACAGGCTATGGGCTGTGTTTGAAAGGGTCCTGGCCTGGCTACTGCGCAGCCTGAGGGCACGACAGCTCAAGTGCCAGGCTGCTGTACTGGGATGAGGCTGGTAGCTCAGAGCTGTTGCATCCCCTTAGTGCCTATTGAGGCTTGTAGCTCCGAGCTACAAATGGCTACTACCTAATGCTGCAGGAATGGGTTTAAGAACCAACCAGCTAAGTGCTAGGGAATTTACTGTCTTAGTGCAGTCTGTTGGCAGATTTCTAGTAGTTTTTTAGCTATCGTTTTATTGCCTTAGTGACTCCTCAAATACCAAGTTTGGTTGGGCCAAGATGAGAACTAAAGCTTTCCATATGGACAGCATCAGTTCACAATGATGAGCATATCCTTACCAGCTGATAATGGCTACTGCCTGTGTAGATTCTGTGTGTGGTGTTGTCCTTTGTGGACTTTGTGTGATGGAATGTGCCATGTGATGAGCAGCTCTGAGCGCAGTGGGTGCCTCTTGCTGCTGCAAAGCATCTCTAGCTAGGCAAGCAGGGAGGGAATCAGTGGGGTCTGTGCTCTTGATGGTGTTAATGCTGAACAGGAGTGGAGAGCAGTCAATGAAGCACTCACAAGGCCTTTCTTTTTGACAGATGTTATCTCCGTGGCGTTCATTATTCACAGTGGTCTGAGCAGGGTCAGCTGACACCTGAGGTTTAATAGGGACATCTGGACAATTGTGCAGTACTGAAAGTTCAGAGAGGAACACCCGTAGAATGCTAGGAGTAATAAAGGAGACCAGAACTGCCAGAGACAAAGATGAGAAAGCACCCAGCAGGTGTCTCCTTCCATCTGCGGCCCTGCCTTGCTTCTCTTTGCTGTGCCACCAGAAGGTAATCTGTGTAAGAAGGTGAGGCTGTGTGAATGTCCCCACGTGTTCAGGTGTGAGGGGTGATGAGAGCTCTAGTAATGGATGTGGTTAGGTAAAAAATGTGCAGAGCGCTTTGGCTATTAGGGCTGTGAGAAAACCTGCTTCTCTGGAAGCTGGCGTGGTCTCCACTGCTGAGTTGCACAGGGATTTCAGTGGAAACCTGCCAGCCTCCATCACTTGGGATCTGGCTCTGATCCTCCCTGTCCTCTACCTTCTGAGTGGTGCCACTTCACACCTGCTTGCTGAAGTTGTCAAAGGCTGGCTGAGGGTGCAGGGCAGTGAGAGCCCATTGTAGGCTATTTAGTTGTGTATTAAAGAGGTTTTAATTTCAGAATGATAAAATTATAAAAAAAAATATGGTCATATCAAATAGATATAGCTAACACCTGTGCCAATAGACAGGGATGAACAGTGAGTCAGCTGCCAGTGTAGCTATCATATATTGAGAGTAAGCCTGACAGAGGAGAGACTAATGGAATTGGATAGTTTGCTCCAGCTTCGCTCAGAGCTACCCATGCTACCATCTGCTCTATGTGCATCATCATCAGGAGCAGCTGATGCAGAGCAGGCCAGACGCATTCACAATTCCCAGTTCCTACAGATGAAGCATTTTTTCTGCTCTCTGAGCTCCCCAGGACACAGACAGGAGAGCTGGGGCTGGAGTCTACTTACATGTCATTGTATGTAGAGACCTCTGCTCAGGCTGGTTTGTGTTAATGTGGCTCCTTAGGTGCTGGAAGGTGTGAGTAAGGTCATATCCCTCTCCTGTATTTCCAGTTCTTGCCTATAACATAGATCATAGTTTCATAAACGCATACCCTGAATTGGAAGGGACCCACAAGGATAACTAAGTGGAAATCCTGGCTCCGTACAGGACAGGTGCTTATCTGTTTCTTGGAGCTGTGGAGATACGTGAGAGATTATTGGTTGTTATACTGTCACAGCGGTGAAATAGAGAGTACATAGAATCATAGAATCATAAGGTTGGGAAGGACCTGTGAGGTCACCAGGCCCGGCCCAGGCCCACCATACCCACTGACCACGGCCCTCAGTGCCACATCTCCACACATCTGGGACGCCTCCAGGGGTGGTGACCCCACCACTCCCCAAGCACCCTGTGCCAGCACCTGGCCACTCTCTCAGAGAATAAATTTTCCCTAATAGCCAACCTGAACCTCCCCAGGTGCAACTCAAGGCTATCACCTCTTGGCCTGTTTCATTATCTGGGAGCAGAGGCTGACCCCCACCTTGTTACAGCCTCCCTTCAGGTAACCATAAAGAGCAGTGAGGTCTCCCCTGAGCCTCCCTTTCTCCAGACTGAACAATCCCAGTTCCCTCAGCAGCTCCTCATACATTTTGTGCTCTGGACCCTTCACAGCTTTGTTGCCCTTCTAAATTCCTGTTGTTTTTTTTTTCCCCTTTTGTTTTGTTTTCCTTTAAGATATCTGATCTAAAGGCATTTCTTAGACTGTTGTGTGCTTATAACTCCTCCCCAGTTATCTGGACTGAAGGCAGTGCAATGCTAGCCATTGTGACCACGATGACTATGTAGTTAAGAGATTTGCTTGCGTCTAAGAAGAAGTCTATGAGTAATGTTAATTGTTCTCCAAACCTCTGTGAAATTCTTCCGTAATGTGTCCACTTCAATCACTCTCAGGGATCTCAATTTCTGTGCAAATCAAACTATCTTCCACTTCCACATTTTTGACCCAAGATAATTCTGGTTTTCATCAAATCAGAACTCCTCAGTCTGTCTCATTACTGTGTAACATCTTTTGGCTGATATCCTCATACCCATTTTCTGAAGGCACCAAAAAGGTACCTAATTGTCGGTATTTCACTATGATATGTGCTAAACATTGCTTATTTCAGTAATATTTCTGAAGACAGCTTCACATCTCATAGTACCTAGTTAGTTTGGCACTGCTCTGAACAGGTCTGGTTCTGATGTGGCCCTGGCAGCTTTAGGACTGAGATGAGAAATGGTGCTGGATGGCTTGAGGTGATGTTAAAATCAATCCCCCTTGTACTTGATAACTTCACAGATCCTATTACTGGAGATTCTCTTTTATCTGCAGAGTGCTTTTGGAGTAGCAAGAGTCTGACGTTATCCCTCACACCTCATTTTCTTCAGGCCATGGCATATATCCTCTGATGCTTCACTTGTGTTGGTTGAAGACATGTCTGCTTTCAGCCCCCAGCTACCCCCCTCTGCTGCGTGCTGCCATGCTCTGAGCACAGTGTGCAGCTGCTTCCTGTTGGTGGGATGGTGGGATGAGCCATGTTCATAATGCCCTCTGCTTAAATCACAGCTGGAACAGCCTTAAATGCTCTCACCTCATGAATGCTCTCAGCCTGCCTGAGGGGACACCTACAGGCTGAAGCTTCCTCAGCTGTAGAACTACACCTGGAAGCACCCAGCGTTCTGCATTTCCACTTCCTCAGGCTGAAGTCAGCCACTGGAAATGAACAGTGTTACTGCTCGTACTCACAGACACCCCCCTCCCCCCATCCAAACACTTTGTGACCTAAATCTCTCCAAATCTGCATTTCTCTAACAGCAAATGAACTTCTCTCTTGGTAACACGCCCTTGATGTTGTTCAGCACAAATATCTAACGTGAGGGAAGGAAATTCTTGTTTAGATTTGCTCACTCTTACACCCTCTGCATTTAGCATCTGCCTGGGAGCAGAAGCAGCATCTGACAAATGCCTTGCTGCAGTTTCTGCCTCCTCTGCATCCCTTCAGCTTCTGTTTTTTAGTGGATTGATATATGGGGCAAGTGCAGCTTCCTGACAATTTGATTTTTCAGTTACTAGGAGGGGAAAAAAAGAGCTGAAGGACACTGCTGGGTCAGATGAAAGTTTAGCAGATCCATCTGTAGATTTAGGACATTTGTTTTTAGTGACCCTACTCTTGAATAACTGCATCATACATTAGCTAGACCTTTAGTGTAGGATCTGTAGGGGAAACAAACTGCTTAATGGAAGATTTTAAACACCCTTCTATTCATGATAGAGAGATCTGCATGCCAGTGTTTTCAGCTGGCTGTCCTGTGTGTGCAGGAGGGACAGGAGCTGCTGTGCTTGAACCCAGCAGGTGGTGAAGCACCATACAGGTGGGGGGAGAGGATTGAAAAAACAAAGGAGAACTTGTAGGTTGAGGTAAACCATTTATGCAGACTGAGAAAGGGATTATAGTTCTGGCAATAGATAAATGTCTATAACAAGTGATATTGCTCACCCCCCAGCGAGCGGAGGAGCCAGAAGTTCTGCCCCCTTCAGAACTCTCCTTCCACATGCTGTCGCATGGTACAGAGTATCCCTTTGGCCCCTTTGTCAGCTCTGCTGATTCTATCCTCCCCCCTCCTTGGACCCTCCACTGAGAAGCTGGAGTGGCTTTGGGTCCATACACACTGCTTAGTGATGGATGGCACTGGGGTGTTGGCAGTATTGTTTTTCTCCTAGAACCAAAATACAGTGTCGTAGCAGATGCTCTGAAGAAAACAGTTCCATCCCAGCTGAAGCTAAGGTAGGAGTGAAGAGAAGAGGACACACTTACTTTTAAAGCAAAATTAGGACAACAGGTTCTGCTTTTCTCTGTTGTTCTTCCCTGTCCTTTAGTCACTTGTTTGACCAAAGCTCTTTTTGCCTTGAGTTCCATTACTTCATCACTCCCAAAGCTCTCTTATGGTGTTTCATGCATCTGCTCCTCTTGCATGTTTTATAACTGCCTTATTTCCAGGAGACTGGGAGAACCAGGTGCCCACTTCCCCTCACACTGAGCTCCATGCTGCAGCTGCCTCTCGTTGTCCTTTGCATAGTGAGTCCTCCACTGCAGGAGTCCCCTGTACAAGTCCCCTCCTGCAGTTTGCCTTGCTTGTTCTCTGTGGAATCAAATACATAGGTTAGAAAATCAGGGCAAGGTGTGGATGAGGGCACTGTACCACTGATTTTTCATGGTGCTTGACTGCTATTATATTCTGGTGGAGGTCAGGTATTTTGTCTCCTGATTTATTTAGCAGCAAAAACATAGAGCATGCTTGTAATTTTGTCCTACTGGTGAGAAGGTCTGTTGGGTCATTGCTGGTTTTGTGTTGGAAATGACACATCATTGCCCTATCTTTTTTCTTTTCTTGCTTTTTGTTTTTCTAGTTGAGGTTTTGATTAAACAATTATTCTCATATACAGTTGCTTGAGTCACTAAATAGCTTTTTTTTTTTGGGCAAGGCTTAGGAAGACTAAGTCAATAAAAGTGCATCATGATGTCTGACCCACAGCTGGTGCCCAGCAGTGACTCACAGCCATGTTGAGGGTCAGTCCTGCTAAGTGCTAGTGCAAATTGCCTTGAGCAGGCAAGGCTGCTCCCTTCCACAGCCCACGTGATGCCCCTGCCTTTCTCCTGAAGGTCTGCCGTGTGAGCGTTGCAGGAGGGCTGTGAGGCTGAGGCATTTACACTGATACACAACAGCATTACAGCACGAGAGTGGTATTCCAGCAACCTGAATGTAGTGACTTATTCTGTGCTGTTACCAAAACCATTTGGAAGGGGAATTAAAGTACAGGCCAAATGGGGAATGAATCTGATGGGCTGAAGGCTTAGAGACCTTTGCTCTTTATTAGCCAGCTCCACGCTGTGCCAACAGCGGGAAAGGAAAGAGTTGTGGGAGCCTGAAAGCCTGGTTCCTGGTTACAGGAGAGTTACACAGCAAGGTGGTGCTGCTGAGAAGAGACAGCTGGGCCCTGGGCTGCTCCTTGTCCATGATGAATGCACAAAGATGAGGAGGAATGACATGGAGCTGCCTGCTGTGGGGAAAAAAAGCAGCTCTAAGGAAGTGGGACCATGTTTTCCTGCTCTTAATGAATGAGCTCTCTGGCCCAGCGACCAACTGGCATTGTTTGCCAATAGACCACGAAGCTCCTTGACATCAAGGAAAGCAAATTCAATGTGAAGCTAAATTCATGCTTCTCCTTCAGCTTGCTCTTCCATTCAGTGTCTGCAGCACAACATAGAATCATAGAATAGTTCAGGTTGAAAAGACCTTAAAGACCATGGAGTCCAACCGCAGCCCAGCCATCCCAGCCCAACTCTACCAGCCCTCCGCTAAATCATGGCCCTGAGCACCACATCCAAACGGTTTGAAACACAGCCAGGGATGGGGACTCCACCACCTCCCTGGGCAGCCCAGTCCATGTTCCTGACTCTGTCATTTCTGATGCAAACAGAATTAAAAAGAGAAGAGTGGTAAGGCTGACAAACAGGGATTTTGGCACGGCTGGAAATGGGGGTTGGTCAGCTTAGGTTGTGTTGCTGACAGAGAAATACCACTATGCCTGGCTGGGGATTGCAAGAAGGCAGGAAGCTGGACTGGGAGCTGGGCTCTGTGCTTGGCTTCCCTGGGCCAGGCTCCGGGGCTCTTTTCAGTCAAGAGAACACTTACTGTTCCCACTTAAAGTCTGAGGAGCAGGAACAACAATTAGAAGGCACTCTGTTAAGACAAAAGATTGGTGTTCCTTTTCTCAGTTGGTTAGTTTTTCCATTCTCAGACAAATATATTTACAATGAAAGTGCCTTGACTAAGCTGTTGAGTCCTCTCTAGGGCTGCTGGGAGCTGAGAAGATCAGTCTGGGCTCAGTTATGCAAATCTAGGCTGATTTCCAGCTACACAAAGTGAAATTAATGACACAGATGAAAGCTATGTTCTTTCTGTATGACGTTTCCCCACTGGTAAGTCGGGTGTGATTGCACTGCGGTCACTGGGGCTGTGTTGCACGAGGTGAGATTGAGGTAAGATTAAGGGACTGGGCTTCTCCTGACGCAGTGCTTTTGGTGGCTGTGGGTTCTTGTCTCGCAGAGCTGTGTGATGGAGCCAGGCTGCACAGCAGTCCTCACCCATTCCTACAGCAGGCTTCCAAATACAGGCTGAAAATAAAGCATCAGGACAGCGGTTTCGCCCAAGGCCGCTTCACAGGTGAGGAGAAATGTGCCCTCAGTAAACCCAGGAATCTCCCTGTTACATTTTTGCATAAGCTGCAAAGATGCTCTTCCAAGATGCTGTGGCACATTTTGATGGTTATTAGCTCAGTTCAGTAACACAATTACTGCAGGCCATTTAACACAATGTATCCCCCGTTGCTCTCCATTATAATGTCAGTGCTTACAGCTGAGAGCTCTGTACATCATAAAAAACATGAATATATATTTATTGCAGCTCAGCCGTATATTTATAGTATGAATCTTATGATAACGTCTTATCACTTCAATATGGAGGAAGGCTGCCTTGTGTATGGGCTGAAGCTACAGAAATCAGATGTTGGGCCAAAATGGGATTTTTTCGTTGTCATTGGCAGCTGTTACACATAAAACTATCCTCTCCTTTTTACATTGGATTTATGTCACCTAGGTTACTCATCTAAAAATTCATTGTTTAAATCTGAGCTGGTCATCTCAGACTGCATAGAGTCAGTAGGAAGAAATACGTATCTCCAGAGGGTGGTTTTTCGCATTGTGAAATAGATGTCAGGGGTGGCACAGAAGATCTGCCCCTTCACATACCAGTAACCAGGTGCATTTGCTCATCTATCTTTAACAACAATAATTTTCCTCTCTTAAGGTCTGTCCACCATCTGGAGCAATTACAAGGTGACTGGAGAGCTGTGGAAATACTGTTCCCAAAGAAAGGGCTTCCAGCAATAGAGGCTCTGGTCCATCCCAGAACCCTCACCTGTACCTGCAGTGAGGTGCTTCTCCACTAAGTTGCAGAATGGGAGAGTCTGAGGACCTGATCTTAAAATTCTAAGACAGGTTTCTCTCAGGGTCCATCATGTTTCTGGCAGTATAACAGGGGAAACACCTTTGAACTCCAATCTCTCTTTGGGGTTGTGACAACAGTAGGTCCAGGTTATACTGAAGTCACTTAAATGCTTAAAATAAATGTATTAATTGAGACCCAGAAACAGTCTTTACCTAAGACTTTAGTTTATCTAACTTAAAAAGAAGTGGGAGCTGGCTGTTTACAAACAATTTGTAGAGCTGGATACACAATTTCTCCTCTAACAAATCCTAGAACGGCCTGGGTTGCAAAGGCCCACAGCGCTCCTCCAGCTCCAACCCCTGCTGTGTGCAGGTCGCCAACCAGCAGCCCAGGCTGCCCAGAGCCACATCCAGCCTGGCCTTGAATGCCTGCAGGGATGGGGCATACACAGCCTCCTTGGGCAACCTGTGCCAGTGCCTCACCACCCTCTGCATGAAAAACTTCCTCCTCATATCTGCCTGAAATGGAAGCAAGGATGACAGTTCTCTTCAATACAAAAGGGGGATAGGGATGAAAACCTGTAAGATGCTTAGATCTCTCTATA
Source organism: Centrocercus urophasianus (assembly GCF_019232065.1). Lineage (NCBI taxonomy): Eukaryota > Metazoa > Chordata > Aves > Galliformes > Phasianidae > Centrocercus > Centrocercus urophasianus. Next base: position 298,007 of record NW_024884966.1, read on the forward strand.
AGGGCTTTTAGAGATGAGATCCCTGGTAATGGCAACGTAATGACACTTGACAGCAGAAACAAGCTCAGTGAAGCATCCTTTGCCATGTTGCATGGGTCACTCCAATGCCTGCTCACCCGTTTGGGTGCTGAGGGTCACAGCAGTGATGTGCCAACCTGCAGCCCTGAGCTTGCTGGGGCTGTGATGCTCTGGATTCACCTCCTGCTCAATGCCCTTAATGCAAAAGGGAGGAATGTAAGAAAGGCCATTTGCCACACTGCCAGCTGGTCCAGCAGCCAGTGGAGAGGGAAAGTGCCTTAACATCACATGAGAAAAAAACGGATGGGGATTTTCAGTGTTTATGATGGACTTTGCAAGTCCCAGAGTTAATGAAATTGCTTAGGAAACTCAGGTAGCTGCTGAGAAAGTGCTGAGGAAGCTCTTGAAGAAATCCCATTTCAATTTGCTTATTTAAGTTACTTGAAAAAAGACCTCTTTGTTATCTAATTTGTTGATGAGTTCAGACACTTTCTGGAATGATTGCTTGTATAATTTAATTTATTGGTACATTATTTAAAAGTTCTCGTTCAGCTTCAGGCCGGGGCTTTGGCAGCTAGTCTTACACAGTGGGAAGCTGGTGCTACTTCATGTCAGAGCAATCGGGAGCGTTGGTGACAATCCAGAGTTTGCCATGAAAGCTGCAATATAACCAGAGGTAATCATTCATTGCTGATTCATTACAAAGTGCTCCCTTGCCATTAGTTCATAGGAATCTCATAAATTATAATGTCTTTTATTGGTTGAAGAATGCAATTTCCTGAGGAGCATTGGATCCTGACTCAACTGCTCCATAAATTGAAATCTAATATCTGTGGCTGGAAGCTGTGCTTCCATGACTTTCAAAGAGGATCAGTAAATATCCATTCGAGTTCAGTCCAGAAACACAGTAGAGGAGGATCCATGCACCATGAGCTACAAAGAGGCATGCTTTGATGACTGCTCGGTGACACACCTTCAATTTAAAGAATTTGTTGAGGCTTTGGGTTGTCCCTGGGAGCACAGTATTTCCTGTCCCTTCCTGGCAACGTGTTTGAAAATACACACACGCTGAGAAGAACGTGTATATTGACACAGAGTCACTACACTGACAGAGTCTCCATTCAGCATTGTAGGGAGAATCGCTTATTGGCAGGCAGATAATATGCTTTGAAACAGGAAGGGGAGCCATCATTTGCTTGAGGTAAGAAATCCATTTCTCTTGTTTAAAACTGGCGTTAACTTGCAGAGAGGGCTGTTCAGCCTGTCCTGCCATACGGCTGAAATATTTTGTTGCTGTCTTGTTGAGCAAGAAATAATTTACCTCAGCTTTATTCCACGAGATGTTATTACTTCATATGTTGAGGTTTGAACCAGACTGGCCTTATTAATGCAAGAAACATGTGATCGGTGTTCCTCTGAAGCGTACAAGGTGTCTGAGACGGGATGACATCCCTGTCTATCATGGCAGCAGCCACTGCAGGTGGATGTGCTGCTCACTTCAGGCAAATGTGGGGTTGTGCTCCTTGCTGCATCTGCTTAGAAATAACGACACTACTTTGAAATGATTCTTCCTCTATTTTAATTCCGAAGGAAGGGATTATTACTTCCATACTTAAAAATCCCTCTTCTCTGCGACTGTTATGCCAGTGCAAGACATGAGGTTTTGGACAGGACATAAAGAAGGAAAATGTGCAGAGTATCATCACAGAATCCCAGCATGGCCTGGGTTCAAAGGCCCACAGCGCTCCTCCAGCTCCAACCCCTGCTGTGTGCAGGTCGCCAACCAGCAGCCCAGGCTGCCCAGAGCCACATCCAGCCTGGCCTTGAATGCCTGCAGGGATGGGGCATCCACAGCCTCCTTGGGCAACCTGTGCCAGTGCCTCACCACCCTCTGCATGAAAAACTTCCTCCTCAGATCCAACCCAAACCTCCCCTGTCTCACTTTAAAACCATTCCCCTTGTCCCATCACCACCCACCCTCACAAACAGCCGTTTCCCCTCCTGTTTATCCGCTCCCTTCAAGCACTTGAAGGCCACCATGAGGTCACCCCACAGCCTTCTCTTCTCCAGGCTAAACAAGCCCTGTTCCCTCAACCTTTCCTCACAGCAGAGCTGCTCCAGCCCTCTGACATCTCAGTGCCTCCTCTGGACCAGAGCTCCACGTCCTTCCTGTGCTGGGGCCCCAGCCCTGGACGCATCACCTCCCTGTCCCTGCTGGCCACCTCTGGACTGTTTCTGTTCCACATCTGGAACGTGTGGGCCAAAGTCTGCTCCTGGTAGATGCAGGGATGAGGCACCTGCAGGGCAGCTGGAAGCAGTGTGTGGCCATGCTGCGCTGCGCTGCTCGGCCCTTAGGGCAGGGAAGGGAACCTGGCAGGGATGGAGCATTGGTGTCTCATTCTGGAATGCAGGAAAAGTACTGTAAAAGTACTGCAAATACAGCAAGTGCTGAATAAATGTGTTTCTACAATTAGCAGCGTACTTCCAGTATGCCCACAAAACCAACACTGACTTTAAGAGCTGCTGGTAAAAAATGTAAGCAGTTATTCTTTCCATGCTTGCAGAGCAGTTCTGTAAAAGGGATCATTAATACTGTCAGAAGTGTATGTGGACTTTATTTTCCTGTGTTATTACTGCAGAGATTTTTTGTATTGTGGAGAATTTTTTTCTAATTTGGTGCCTTTTTTTTTTATAATCATGGAAGAGAACAATCCTAATTTAAACATCACTGCGTATTTTTATAAACGTAATAAGGACACTTCAAACAATATTATCATCTGCAATCTGATATATGTTCTTTAGAACCTGGCACACATTTATCTTCCCTACATGTTGTCTATTGTGCAATTAATTTTAAGTTTTTTAATATATGGCCTTTACCTCCACCTGTGTTTTTGCGTCACCTACTAAAACTTAGTTTCATTAATGGTTGTCCAGGAAATAAAATGCTTTTCATTTCTTATATTATTTCTTCCTGGAAAAAAGGAAGGACTAATGAATCAATTAATTGTGGGGAGGGGAAGCCCTTTCCTGAAGCAAAAGGGCAGTTCTGAGGTATCCTGGTGACACTATTTCTCAAAGGGTGTGGGCAGATGAGCAGAATGCATGGTGCTCCTCAAGCTCACCTTCTGCCACAAGCAGTATCTCAAAACTGGTTGCAGAAAGCAGTGTTTTACTTCTGCCTCATATGTATGCTAAGCAGCATAAAGAGATTTGTGTGCATAGGATGGTTTGGAATGGAAGCATCCTTTGAGATCACCCAGTTCCAACCCCCTGCTGTAGGCAGGGACACCTCCCATAGCCCAGGCTGCTCACAGCCCCATCCAGCCTGGCCTTGAGCGCTTCCAGGCAGGGGGCATCCACAGCCTCACTGGGCAACCTGTGCCAATGCATCACCACCCTCACAGTAAAGAAATCCTTCCTGATATCTAGTCTAAATTTGCCCTCTTCCAGTTTAAAGCCATTTCCCTTTGTCTTGTCACTACCTGCCCTTATAAAAAGTCCCTCCCCAGCTTTCCTGCAGGCCCCTTCAGGCACTATGAAGTCACTTCAGACTGCAATAAGGTCTCCTCAGAGCCTTCCTGTCTCCAGGCTGAAGATCCCCACCTCTCTCAGCCTGTCCTGTTAAGGGAGGTTCTCCATCCCTCTAAGCACCCTCATGGCCTCCTCTGGATCTGCTCCAAAGCTCCATGTCCTTCTTGTGTTGGGGGCCCCTGTTTTGGTCTAGAATCTCATCTGGAAGTAACAATAAGGGTCCCATTGGCTTCAAAGGGAATTCTCTGAGTACCATTGGCTCTGACCCCAGAAGTCCCATATTCCAACCTCTGTTTAACTAAGCAACAAAAATGTCATTTATATTCAAAGGTCCTGAGAGCTTTAACTTGACTTGTACTCATAGTGCAACGTAGTACAACTTTCATTTTTGAACCCTTTCTCCACTTCTCCACGTTTTCTTTGTTGACAGCTCATTTTTCTAATGCTGTCAAAAAAAACCAAGAAAAGTGTGCAACTTGTGCAAAAATGTCATCAGTCTTCAGTAGGATGTTCTATTGATTTCAGACTAGCAAACATCCACATAAAAAGGCTTCAGTTAGTCTAGCCTTAAAAAGAACAAAATGGTAGAAAAGATGATGCAAAGCCAGTCTTGCTTGGGCTGGGGAAATGGAGCAGCTAACTGAATACTGCCGGTGTTTTTCATCTGTGAACACTGCAACAGGCTTCTGCTGCTTATTTTAGCATTTGTCAGCTTGATGGATGTGCTGCACACAAGGCAGGAACATTCTTAGGTTTAGGCATTCATTCAAATAGGAAGATAATAGAGATTTCCCTCTGAAGGAAGGGATGTACTGAACTTGGTTGTCCTCCAAGCAGATGAGCCCTCCAGGCTGAGGTCTGACACGTTCAGATATGAAGTATGCAGAAGGTCTCAAGCCTTCTGGTAAGTTAAATACAGTTACAATCCAAAAGGGATTGCAACCTGGCCAGCAGGTATACAGAGATCCTAACAGTAAGTATCTAGGGATCCCTACTACAAGGACACGGAGCCTTTGGTTACCAGAAATTCCTATTTATTACTATTCACTACAAATCACCATTAGCAACAGTATTGTGATTAATAATGCAAATATATATATCTATATGTTTATGGATAAAAAACTGTTACAGATATTACCAGGCAGCAAGTATATCTAAGTATATAATAACAGTAATAGGAAGGTCATTTGAGGTAGAAGAACCAGTAATATAGCAGCAGATAGGGTTTGAGGATAATTACAGCTCAGCAAACTTGTAAATAATACCATGACAGTGAATGGACTTATTATGACTAACAGACAGTATTATAACTGCAAGTGCACTTATCACAGATATGCTTGTTAGAAATATACTTATCACAACTCTAACAAGAAAAAGAATATACTTACCACTATACATGTTAACTCTACTAAGACAGAGGAGGTTTGGGTTGGATCTGAGGAGGAAGTTTTTCATGCAGAGGGTGGTGAGGCACTGGCACAGGTTGCCCAAGGAGGCTGTGGATGCCCCATCCCTGCAGGCATTCAAGGCCAGGCTGGATGTGGCTCTGGGCAGCCTGGGCTGCTGGTTGGTGACCTGCACACAGCAGGGGTTGGAATGGATGAGTGCTGTGGGCCTTTGCAACCCAGGCCAGTCTATCATTCTATGATATTCAGCTATACATACATTTATTCATAAAGTCACCAGTACTGAGCAAACCAAACCAATCCTGGACGAGAGTGTCAGGTTCATACCAACCTCGTGGAAAGACCAAGATAAAAGTGTCCAAAGCCAACCATGAAGGAGGCTGACCTGTTTGAGGGGTGGACCCAGAAAGGAGGTTGAAATGCAAGGACAGAGTCTTACTTCAGAGTTGATCTTCGTCACGAAAATCATGAAGGGTGTTGTGTCATCGACTTTCATAGTCAGTGTCATGGAGTCGTGGGGTTGATCTGATGTTCCAGTGAAGATTCAACATGTGATGAGAAAGGAAAAAAGAAGAGGAAAGAAAAGAAGAGGAAAGAAAAAGGACCATATGCGGCAAAGGTAGTTTTCTTGGAGAGGATGCCCATGTTGGGTACAAATCAGAACTTTATCCTTGAGATATAAGAGGGCCCAGGACACCACCTGCTGTGGAATCAATGGGTGCCACTCATTCCAGTCTTCTTCCTGAAACAGGAAAGTCATTATATTCCTTGTTTTGCTTTATTTTCTTTAAACACAGTTTAATATCTCATGTCAATTCCCAATTTCTCAGGTGATAAGTTGTCTCTCAGTTTCTTAGTTCATTTTCAACAGTGGTGTTTTTAGGATGCCTTTGCTATGAGGTATTCCTCTGCACATCAAGGATGTCCTTCATTCCCAGGCTGAGCTGTGAGGCTGTTTCCAGGCTGACTTTTCCACTGGCAGACACATTCTCCTGTGTTTATCAGTCTGTGTTCATCAGTCATTTTTGGTCACAGCTTGTCTCATTACAGCCAGGTTGCCTCTGTAAGTGCTCCCATCAAGTACAGAGCTGATTTGCTAAGGAGCTGGGAATTGCCTAAGCAGGCTCTCAATCATCCTCGTGATGCTCAGAACAGCACAGGCTGAGGCTGTGCAGGGTGGTACATCTGAACCTGGGCACTCTTCGCCTAATCTCGGCTGTGTACTCCTGCAATTAATTGCATGCATTCATCTTGTTTTGATGACACATTCCCATTACTGACATCCTCCCAGTGTCACTGTGTGCCCCTCAGCACAGATTGGTTTGCTCTGAGGAGTAAGAAGAGCTAATAACAGTCTTCTCACCATCACCTTTTATGACCCGGACTTTTAATATCCATAAATGCAAGTGGTGAGGACTGTTTAGAACTACTAAGGCCCTGATCTATTTTAAAGGAAGGTTTTGAATCAGTCCAGGGCAGAATACAATTTTCTTGTGAACTCACAGTTTTGTTAGGAGAAAACTTAGGATTCCTGCTGATAGAAAACTTGCTTTGGAAATCTTTCCAGCCTTCTCTATTGTGGAAAGAGAATCTGTGAATTGTAATGCAGTGAGGGAAGAGAAAACTGAACTGAACTGAACTGCTTTAAAAGTGCAATACCCAGATCAGCTTGGGGTCAGCCCCTTCCACAAAAGAGAATATTGAAGCACACAGCACTGAGCCAACGTTACTGAAGTCATCTAAGGACAGACACAGGCACTTGTAAATGAGACTCATCTCTCCTGTCTCTTCTCAGCAATGCCATGTGAATTTTGAGCATCATCAGCCTCTAGTTGAACACAGTAATTTTTGGGCAAAGCCAAATAATAAATGTGTCTCTAGGAACTCTTCATTTTTTTCCCTTAATTTTGTGGGGAAAAAAAAAAGAATTGAGCAACTGTGCTATTTGTCATGAAATGTGAACAGCCCAGGCTACGGGTGCTGTTCCTGCTGCCAGTAGACAAGTACATATTGCAAAGCCTGCATCACGTCTTATGTTAGTCTTTTTTTTTTTTCTTTTTTGTTTTTATTTCCTGTAGAAAGGGCAAATGCCAAGTGATCCCAGAGAATGATCTGCCCTTTCTGTTATTTGAGAGCCAGAAGTTGGGCTTTAGGGCTTTATACAAAATGTTGAACTCTTCTACTCATCTTTTCTCAAAGCCAGAAAATGTGATTCTGTTATTACTGGGGCAGAGTGGGGAAGGAAAAGAATAGGCAGGTGAAGAGGAAAATCTGTAAGTCATCTCTGGGGAAAATTTGAGCTGATGCTCTTTAGCTCAGAGATGGTGCCATGCAGATAAAGCAGTAGAAAAAAGCTGCAGTCTTTGCACCTCAGTGCCTTTTCTTCATTTGTGTCTTCGTTTCCTTTTCTGCAGAAGGGAATAATGGGTAAAATACACAAAACCCCGAACAAAACACCGCTAACAAAGGACAGAGTGGTGCAGAGACACCTGAAGAACTGTTTGAAAAATGCTGGAGGTAGGAATAGTTTAGAGGGTCTGTGACAGTGCAATTGGGATCCCAAACATCACCTGGATAGAAACAGAAACTTCAGAAAGGAGGCTGTGTTACTCCATGCTTCTCGGCCGTCCTCATTGCAGGGGAACTGGACAAACAATTCATGTGCTGGGCTGAATCCCTTTAAGGCACCCACAGTCTGAAGGTTTGGGATTTGCTAAGAAGTTATTAAAAAGGTGGGAGCTTTTGAAAGAAATGGTAAAGTTGCATCAGTGACACTAAATTGCTGTTCCTTACAAAGCAAAAGGATGAAAAAACTTTCCTACCAAAAAGTTCTAGGACATAAAAGATGCCATACAGAACACACACAAATAGGATGTCCTGATGCTGTGCACCATCCCAGCTTCGCCCTAAGACAAAAAACAGTGAGTTTTTTTTCCTGATACTATTTTATATTTCCTTTGTGGACTCTTGTGGATTCTTTCTTTTTCCCCATTTAAGTTGAAAAGAATGCTGAATTTTTTTAAGTTTTCAGCACAAGTTTCATTTTCATCCAGATGCATGATTTCCATTTGAAGCAGGAATATCAGAGGGCTGAATGACCAGGGATCACTGCTTAATTTTACACTCTGGATTGATATTACTGTGGGCCATATCAAATATAGGTGGCAATAAATTAGAATGGTCTGCTCTCTCTCCAAACCCACAGGTTCCACAAAGAAGGGTATTTCTGTTAACTTGTGAACCCAGTTAGAACTCAATTAGAAATAGGTGCTGTGAATGTGTAAATGTGATGCCTTTCTTCTGGACTCTATTCAAAATTTTATATGAATTTGGGTATTTAAATTGTGAATGTTCTCGATGTCCATAATAATGATTTCTTCATGAAAAGGCAAACCATAAATCGGAACAAATGCCACGGAGATGCATTGCATACTGGAAAATTAACATCTCAAAAACCTTCCTCATGAAACAATGAATTATTAAAGAGTCATTTTCTTGAGTTCAGGCTGCGCCGGGCTGTACTGTTCAGTTCAGACAAGGAACTTCTGAATTGTAATGCAGTGATGTAAGTCAGCGCCTCACCCCTGTACATAACTCACATTCCTGTGAGGAGGTGGCAGCCCAACAGGTTTGTGAGCCATCGTGGGCAGGATGGGCATTTCTCAGAGAAGTGTGGGAGTAAAGATCAGGAGTGAGTGAGGCTGTTTACTAAGAGCTAGGAAAGAAATGCTCCATTTAGGAGCGTTGCTCATGGGTGTGATGACATAACAGCCAACACAGACTTCCTCTACGTGTAATGACCTTTGAAATGAAAATCAGACTGGCTCTCTCTATGGGTGGTAGACGGAATCCAAAGGGACTGGGGAAACAATGCCCTTAACGTGGTGATCTAAAGCTGTAGATCAGATGAATCGAGGTCTTACACAGAATCACAAGGTTGGAAACGACCTGCAAGATCATCTAGTCCAACCACCCTCCCATTCCTATCAGTACCACAAGCACTAAACCATATCTCATAGCTCCTCATCCAGGCACCTCTTGAACACTGCCAGGGACGGCGACTCCACCACCTCCCTGTGCAGCCATTGCAGTGCCTGACCACCCTTTGAGAGAAAAAGTTCTTCCTTATGTCCAACCTAAACCTCCTCTGGTACAACTTCTGGCCGTTTCCTCGGGTCCTACTATTTGCCTGGGAGAAGAGGCCAGACCCTTTTGCACCACAGCCTCCCTTCAGGAAGTTGTACAGTGCAGTGAGGTCTCCCCTGAGCTCCTCTTCTCCACACTCAACAATCCCAGCTCCCTCAGCCGCTCCTCATAAGGTCTGTGCTCCAGACCCCTCACCATTTCGTTGCCCTTCTCTGGACACGTTGCAGGGCCTCAACATCTTTCCTGTAGTGAGGAGCCCAAAATTGAACCCAGCACTCGAGGTGCGGCCTCAGCAGTGCTGAGTACAGGGGATGCTCACCTCCCTGCTCCTGCTGGCCATTTCTAATGCAGGCCAGGATGCCGTTGGCCCTCTTGGCCACCTGGGCACACTGTGGGCTCATGTTCAGCCGAGCATCAACCAACACCCCCAGGTCCCTTTCCTCTTCACAGTCATCCAAGCACTTATCCCCAAGCCTGTAATGCTGCATGGGGTTGTTGTGCCCAAAGTGCAGAACCCGACAGTTGGCCTTGTTAAACCTCATCCCATTCATCTCAGCCCAGCAATCCAGCTTATCTAGATCCCCCTGCAGGACCTCCCTGCCCTCAGGCAGATTGACACCACCTCCCAACTTGGTGTCATCTGAAAACTTACTCAGGGTACACTCAATGCCTTCATCTAAGTCATCAAGGAAGATATTAAACAGGATGGGCCCCAGCACCGACCCCTGGGGGACACCACTTGTAACATGTCTCCAGCTAGACTTCACTCCATTGACCACTACCCGTTGAGCACAGCCCTCCAGCCAGTTCCTTATCCAATGGAGGATAAAACTGTCCAAGCCATGGGCAGCCAGTTTCCACAGAAGGATACTGTGAGAGACCATGTCAAAGGCTGTGCTGAAGTCTAGGTAGATACATCAACTGCCTTTCCCTCATCTACCAGTCTGGTCACCCAGTCGTAGAAGGAGATGAGGTTGGTCAAACACGACCTGCCTTTCATGAACCCATGCTGGCTGGGCAAGTGACTTTCCAAAAGTTACGTGTGTAGTGAGTGAAACAAAACCAGGCTCTGGACCATTTTATTGGTTCCATAGACTCTGTAAGAACTGGAAGGATGGGTATTACATTGGAGTCTCTTTGGTTTGCAGTGAGCTGGCAAAGCAGAAACGCACATTATTCTGGTGATAATTCTATTTCAGCAATTTCTTTCCTTAGAGATTAAATTCACAGCAGGTAAGAGAACAGCAGCTCACTGTACTCAAAATGGACTTTTCTGTATTGCAATAAATCAATGCAGTGAGGGACTAGTGTCTTCTTTCCTTCTCTGGATGCTTCTGTACTGCCAATGATCACCCAAGTTACACAGCACGTCAGATAACACCAGGTGCACAATCTTTATTAAAGCACTAATGCATTTTTTTGCTTTCTCTATGATGAGTCAAAACAATTCAAACTAGAAGGGAATAATAATGGCTATCATTTGAGAAGGTCTTAATTCCTGTATTCTTGCTCTCTTTTAGAAGGTGGATGCCATGGTAAAATTACCAGATAACTTTACCACATGAAACTCAAAAATGCCAGGATATAAATCTTATTAACAAATGTTGAGGAAGATAAGAGGTTATCTAAACCAAATAAATATTTGATAAGCAAAGTATTACCTAGTTACAGCCAACTCCTAATGGGATGCCATTCACCAGTGTGATGAAGCTGAACTTTTGATCGCTATCCATCCATCTTTTCTTGGGAGAGGCAGATGTTTTAATGCGCTGCAGGCAGTGCCCTGGGAGTTCAAGCTGCACATCCTGAAAAAGGTTTTCTATGAGGATGGAGGGCGCTTGCACTGATTGCTCAGAGGGGTTGACCTCCCCATCCCTGCAGCTCTTTAAGAACTGCCCAAGAAAGCCGTATCTGATCTGACTACATATCAGAATGAAGAAGCTTTTCTGACCCTCAGAACAAGGCCAAAGCAGATGTCAAATGCTATCGTTTAAATGCAGCAGTAATTAAAAATAAAAATCACCTGGCATGCTTCCTTCTATCTTAACTCTCAGATTTGTTTTCTAGCAAAGATTGCGATTATAGCCAGTGTTTTAAAATAAGGTGCACTTTTGCAGTTTTCCGTATTTAAGAAGGAAACACTCGTTTTCATCAAGTGAAAAATTAAATAAATTATTGCCTGGAATTTTATGGTACTTAATGTGCCATAAATCCAAAGGATACATTATCTAATCACTTATATTGCTGCACTTTGCATATTTTGCCAATATAATGTTGGACATGGTGATTTAAGAGGCTGCCTACTGATTCACAGCAGAAGGAATGTTTTTGAAATAATTCCCAGCTTCCTGCCTGGTCTCAGATCATGGCTGGTGCCTCCCACTGTGTAATATGTGCCTGAAATTTGTTTGAAAATGCTCACTTGTGAGATATGATTTCTACTGCTGGTGGCTTAGAGTGGAGCTGGCTGTTTGTCTTACGGCCACAGACAGATTAATCAGTCAGGATTTAAGCAACCATGGGTTAAGTGGCATTGTTTGCTCAGTGTGAAGCTGTGTCACTGCTGAGGAAGCTTTCAGGAAGCTCTGACTAACCAAGAGGGATGCTTCTTTCTGGTAAGAGAAAACGAATTCTGCTGGAGTAAATCAGACGTCCTACACATACGCATCTGCCTTTGGCTGAAGTGGGACCGTGGAAGCATCTCTCTTCCTGTCCACTTATCACGTGGGTTCTTAGGGGGCAGAGCAGACATGCACACATTTTTCTGTTTCTCTCACATTATCCCTGGTCACAGTAATTCAAGCCACAGCCTCCTTGGGCAACCTGTGCCAGTGCCTCACCACCCTCGGGGAAAAACTTCCTCCTCATATCCAACCCAAACCTCCCCTGTCTCACTTTAAAACCATTCCCCCTTGATTTATTAATACTTGTCAAGAGGGTGTGTTTAGCAAGAATGTATTTAACAACCATAGCTGGTATGAACAAGGGCAACCTGCTGTCCATTGCCTCACTGCTGCTTCAGCAGCTCATGGCTTCAATGGCAGATTTATTGAATTGCCCCCAAGCCTGTAAGAAATCCATTTCCAACACAACCATGACAAAAAAAGTGCTTTGTATTTGTTGGGAAGTGTGTGCTGTGCTTCACACTGCAAAACTGTTCAGTGGTTAAAAGGAAGTGGCAAACTCATAAGTAATTTCAAATGGGCAGAACCATATTTTTAATTGACAGTTCTGATGCACTCGATTTTTTAACAGTCCGGTCTTTTCTGATTTTAAGTATTCCTGATCAATATGGTCTCATTATTTTATTTCAGAATTCCCAGTTGTGGTGGTTTCCAATGTCTGCCTTGGATAATCCATCAGAACAAAACACTGAGAAGAAAAGAACTCCAGTAGAAATGAGATCATCTGCTTCAAAAGCAATGACAGAAAACAGAAAGCCTCTATTGCTGAACTGAGAGTAAAGATTCGCTGGGTTGAAGGCAAAGCTGACTCACGAATCTGTGTGCCTCCTTGATCCATAGAAATTGCTGGCCAGTGAGGTACAGAAATACTGGCTGTAGTTGTTGTGGTAGGTGATGGGGCTTTGGTACTCACCAAAGATTCTGCATCCTGTCTTCCAGCCAGTAGAGCTGGTCGGACCAATTGGCCTGCACCAGGAGCTGGGAGCACGATGAGGGTGTTGGGCTGTCAGACATCTCCGGCCAAAGCGGCTGGGCTGAGGTGCAGAAGATGCTTACAGGGGTTGCACAGACAGGTGGAGAAAGTGATAGTGAGGATGAAAGAGGGGTCCTAGGAGGTGTGAGCAAGGGCAAGTGATATTATAGGGCAATTATTGCTTCTCATTTATGGAAAGGGCCCAGAAGTGAACATCCAGGGAGCAGCTCCAGGCTGATGACCTGAAAACAGGAGAATGACCTGCATTATCAAATACAGGGTTGATAGAAAGACTGCACTAAAAACCCTTTAATCCCCGTGGAATGTCTGGATGTCTCTCTGAAATGGATTTTCTGAGGCATTTAATCTTAGGGAAATTGTGTTAACCTCTGTGCTTCTTTCTGGGGCTTCATTCTCAACCTTTCCTCCTGTGCTGCAGAAGTAATGCAGGGGCCTCATGAGAGCCACCTGCTATCCATTTCCCTTCAATCTAATCTCAAAACCTGTTCACAACAAGGAAAGGGGCAGTGTCTAGAAATTTCTCTGAGAAGTAGCAGAAAGTAACAGAAAATGTGGGCAGGGACCAAGAAATGATCAATCTTACTAATCCTGGAGCTACCAGGTCCGTTTTTATCAGCACTGAGTTCAAGATGCTCAGTCTGTGCTGGGGAAAGCACTGTGTGGCTGCGTGGATCCAGACCAGCACAGCGCCCATCTGCCTGGGGTTTGCTAACTGAGCTGATATCTTCCAAATGGCACAGCAGTGCAGAGTGGTTAGAAGACTGGAATTGTTTTATTACGGTATTACTTTCCACGGGTTATGTTTTATTTTCTTCTGAGTGAAATGAAATTAATTGGATTTTTTTTTTTTAAACTGAGCATTCAAAAATTGCATGAGTTAATCAAAAGTCTGTGATGGCTTTAGTTCAAGTATACGTCGAACTGTTGTTGTTGTAAATTCTTTCCTGGGTCACTTAGCACGTGATACTATAGACAGAAAAAATCCATGAGTTTAAGAACTGCCCAGGCAACTAAGGGAAAAGAATTCTACTGAAAGGCCTGAAATAAAATACGTAACCTTTGGCTTAGGAATGAGACTGAAATGGAAGTGGTTAGGTGCTGGGAGGATATATCATGGAAATGTTAAAATACATCGGCCTTCTCTCCTTGGGCAACCTCATCTGCATGAGTTGCAGTGTGGAATTTGTTAAAAGTAATATGCTTATGTTTCATTTTTTTTTAGTGCCACAAGAAGGTTGCAGTTGCATCTAGATCTCACTGCCCTTCATGACACAGAAGTGATAGGGCTGAGGCTGAGCAAGCATCAAGAACTTTTCTTGCTGAAGCTGAGATGCGAATAGAATTCTGTGAGACTTTTTGCTATTTAATGACCTTGACCTAATGCTAAATGCACCTCTCTAATCAGGGTCACCATTCAGGGTTTTCATTAAATTCTGGGACATGAAAGAGAATAGTGAATAGGTTCATAGAATAATTGAGGCTGGAAGAGGCCTCTGCAGGTCTCCAGTCCAACCTCCTGCTCAGATCTATTCTAACTTCAAAGTCAGATTGAATTGCCCAAGGATTTGCTTGCTTTCAGGATCTGAACGACTGAGATTTCGCAGCCTCTCTGGGCACTTGTCCCACTTGAAATTTGTTTTCCTCCTATGAAGACAAAAATTTCACTTCTTACTCTTCTATTGCCCATCTGTGAGAATAGCCAGGTTTTCATCTTCTCTATTTGTGCTCCTTCCATAGTGGAAGAAAGCACCAAGAGAACTTGTCTAGGCTAAAACGTACCCACTCCAGTCCCTCACAGATGTGGTTTTGGTAGGAATCTCATTAAAGGATAAAGTGCCTGCAGATGGGATGAACCAGCCCAATGCTGCTCACAGGCAGCATTCAGCATGATCACAGTGCATAAAGGCATAAGGTACAGCACAGGAGAAACATGCTGAAATATTAAACTGCAAATGCAAACAGGGATGCTATGATCTGTGATTGCATCTGGCAATGTCATACAGCTGTGAATGAAAAAGAATGGATGTGGATGAAGAGCTGGAAGCTGCTCAGGCTGGATACTACAGGGGGATAATTCAGATGGTTAGCAGAAATCCTTCACTCAGAGGGGGTGAGGTGCTGGCACTGCCCAGAGCTGTGGTCCCATCCCTGAAGGCATTCAGGGCCATGGATGGGCTCTGGGCAGCCTGAGCTGGGGGCACCCAGCCCATGGCAGGAGGTTGGATCTGGATGGTCTTTAAGATCCTTTCCAACCCAACTGTGATTCTGTGATGATGATTCTATGACGATGATGAACCCAAGCCATTCCGTGAGTCTGTGATAGCAGTCTTTTTTTTCCATACCACCAAGCTCCTGTTATTGAGAAATGTCCCCATATTGACACCTATAAGGAAATTTAATTAGTGCTCATCCTGGCAAAATTCTCACCTGTTTCTCATAGGTAGGATATGTCTATGTTGTATCTCTTACAGCTTTTGTGGAGGTTCTGTATGCTGAGGAAAACCTCATCTGAAGCCCATGCTCAGCACCAGGTAGTGCTGCAGTTTGTATGGGATCTCTGAATTCTGAGTGCCTTACTGAACTGGTAAATCTGCATGTACAGACCTCGTGCTTTGTCTTCATGAAATAGTACAAGGCCTCTTTTGTCTGTTGCAAAATGAATGCAGATAGTGAAGGATCAATACCTTATGCAAAACAGACTCACTCTTCCCTGCCTTGCTCCACTATGCAGTCCCAGGCTTCCACCGTCTCTCCACAAGTTCTGATATCAATAGCTAAATAACTTTGAGTAGCATTTGAGTCTTGTAATTTCCCACTTTGGTCCAGTTGCTTTTTCATACATTTTACAAAAACAAATAATAATAATAAAAAAAACAATGATTTAAAACAACAAACCTAACCCTAACCCACAACCCTGCATTTGTTTTTTGTTTGCTTTGGATAAGCATCTGTTTTATTCCCTCCAAACTGGAAGAAGCTTCATGGTTAAGGATGACAGAACAGCCACATGTCCATTACAAATAGATAAGAGCTCAGAAAATGATTACTCTGATACAAAAGCTGTGTTAAATAAAGGTTTATCTACAATGAATGAAAGTTTCCCAGTCATTCCTTTTCCCAGATTTGCTTCACCTGAAATCAGGAGAATAATTCAATTTCCAGTACTGAAGATATGGAAACTTATTATTAAATTCATTTGCTTATGCAAAGAAGTAAGAGACATGCAAAGCACACAGCTGTATGTTCATTCTCATATCAGCATTCAAAAAATGTCAGCTCCAAGAATGACACGAAGCACTGAATTACGTTGGGCTTCTGTTCCTCTGCACTGCTCGCTACTCCTCAGTTTTCCTGATCTCTTTTACCTTTGGAAAGATGTAAGATTTGATCCTCATTAAACATGAACTTTATGGAGAACTGTGATTTCCTTTGTAGGTTTCCCATTTCTGAAATCTGTTTTCTTTTTTAGCATGAAAAGCTTGAAGAATTGAAAGAAGCAGGATAGAAAACTGTGCCTGATATTGACATACCTTGATTTGGTGATCTGGGGGTGATGTCTAAATGGGCTGAGCCGAACTGGGGAGCAGGAGGAGACCTCAATTAAATATAATCTTGCATTAAGGAAGCCCCTTGTGGGTAATTTTCCAGTGCAGCTCCTGTTCATATTTATCACACTGCTTTTAAAAATGACCTTTCCACCAGAAAATACGTATTTTGTATTGCTCATTAAATCTGGGACAGTAGGATGTACCCTGCAGTACTCTGAATAACACTGACAAACTACTGAGTGCGTGTTCCCATTCCTTCTATCTGGTGTCTCGTTTTGCAGAACAGATTCAGAGGTGTTGAAGAAGCTGTGGATGTCAAAGAAAGCATTTTCACTCCTGCTTTCCCCCAAACTGGGTCACATTCAAGAATTCAGCTGCTACTAATTAATTCTTCTGTTAGTCTGAGTATCACAAGGTGGACCTTCACTGCCAGTGCCCTGCTTCTTTCTCTGTCGTGGAGCTCACCAGCTTTGTCCCCAGGGTCACTCATTTCTATTAGCAGCTTTTCTTTACTGTACGTACAGTAAGCTGGCTCATCTGCTCTGATGTTATCTGATAAAACCTGGTTGCACTGCCTGCCTCAAGGGTGACCTGGCACAAGGAGTGATGCATCATTCAGCTGTGCAAGTGTCCATTTTGTGGGAGTTGTTTAAAAAAAATAGGAAAAAAGAAAAGGCCTCCCCACCAATAGGCTTTGCTGGAACTTGTGTGGGGATAATTGTGTAGAATTTGTCTTTTTTGCTGTCTGTCTAGAGTATAGGGACACAAAGACATACAGCTTTATTGGTAACATCTTACATTCTCTGACATACAGCTTCTTTCTGCCTCATTGAGGGTAAAATCTAGCAGTATGATGTAAGAATAAAGCAAGAAGAAGACCTGACCATTTTTAGCTTTTATGTGGCACCCAGTGTGGTCACACATGCATGCCTTCTTTGTTTATGGTCTTGTACTGCACTGTGGTATGACTGCCTTATTCTGAATTATTCTGAATATTCTGAATATTGAATATCCTATTCAATATTCCCAGTGGTACCATCCATGCCCTCACCTCCTAGCCACAGCACCTGTAGGGCAGAGAAAGATCTCACCCGACTTCTGGATAGGCTCCGTATGATTTTCTGTGAGATGTTTTAACAATTTCACTCTACTTGAAGATGATCAGGGGCTGCAGCACCTCCTCTACAAAGACAGGCTGAGGGAGCTGGGCTTGTTCAACCTGGAGAAGGGAAGCTGTGGGGTGACCTCA
>NW_024884966.1:316914-430309 GCF_019232065.1 Centrocercus urophasianus
ATCCAACCTCCAGCTGCCCTCCCTCAACTCCAAACCATTTCCCCTTGGCACCATTTCCCCTGTCAGGGATTGCTCTGTTACTCTAGCTGTGGGACAATGTGAGAAATGTGCTCAATACATTTTCGGTATATCCAAAAGCACCCCTAACACAGGGCAGACTTAGGAGATACCATCCACAGTTAATTTGTGTGTGAGTTTCCAGAAATAAACTGGATTTCAAAATAACTTTACCACAGAGAATTTGGAGACGATTCCGCCTACCTGCCCTTCCCTCCTTTGTTTTACCATGAAACCATCCTCCTTTTTTATGGACAACGTGTATTACGATTTTTTTTTACGATCACATCTGAAAATTGGCCAGAAAATCTCCACAAAACTGAGGCAGTCATGTTGAAATGAAGTTTTAGGCTAATAATGAAACAGTTCTCATACATTCAAGGCTTTGCAGGAGTTAACTTTGAAAACTTCTCAGGGAAGATCCTGTTGGACGTTTTTGGCACCTCTGCTTGGATCCTTCAGAAAGCCTGGCTTGCTGGGCACTAGAAAGCAATTCATCTTGTATGTATCTTAAAACAGGAAATATCACCCGATAATTATTTATTTTAATTAACCAACACAGGACATAATCTTCCATCTAGAAAGCCAGTCTGCAGAAACCCAAATGAGGTCAGAGAAATCCATGCCTCCCAAACTCGGCTCATCTGCTGAGGGAAATGTGAGGCAAACATTTACTATCCCGTAGTAACAGACAGTTTTAAGGTATTCTTTCCTTTTCTATCCTGATTCAGTGCTGAAAGCCTGGTAAGTTGGCACCAATGAAGGAAACACACCTAGAAGTGCAGAAGCGCCCTTTCAGAGACTTTCTGAACTTTCTGAACTGTCCCAGCTCACATAAAAATGAATTATCACGGGATAGAAAGCTGACAAGGAGGGCTATGGCCACATACCACACATTTTTACCTATGTGAGAAGTTCTTTTTATTTCCTTTGTGCATGTTGATGTTTTCTCTAACTTCAGGAGTTCTTGGGCAAAATATTGACTGGAAG
This sequence comes from Centrocercus urophasianus, assembly GCF_019232065.1. NCBI lineage: Eukaryota > Metazoa > Chordata > Aves > Galliformes > Phasianidae > Centrocercus > Centrocercus urophasianus. Next base: position 317,962 of record NW_024884966.1, read on the forward strand.
AATTGCATCTGCCATCTTTGCTTACTAAGATTTGAGGAAGTAAAGGCCTCAGGCTCATGAGGCTCGGGACAGATAAAATAATCTACTACAAGGTACTGAAAGTTGAATAAAAAAAACCTTGAAAAGTTCTCCCTGTTCTTCCCTCTCTCTCTCTTACATGCAAAGCCACTTGAATATTGAATAGTTATTTGCACTGCAGTTTGTACCTTTGCTTTTTATTTCAAACCAAAAATCCAACAACATTCAGCACAGAGTTTTTGAACCTTTGCCTTTCTTTCCTGTTAAAGCTGAATACTTGTTCTATTCTGAAGAAAAATAGTCATTCTTTAACAATCAGCAAAATTCATTCTGCGCAAGAATGTTTGGCAACAGATTGTCATGTACTGAGTGTTGTGATCTAAACATAAAAGAACTGATTAAATTCTTCTGCAAGTTGTGCTCTGCTGTGATGCTTTAGGCTGGTTGAACAATAGCTTTGCTTCCCTGTATCTTCCTTTTGACTTTCACTCCTTGAAGATCTGCAGAGATAAAAAAAAAGTGAGTTGGAAGTTCATTGACATTTGCCTTCAAAAATAGTGCATGTGATGAAATCAGAAGACTGTATTGTTTTTCAGCTTAATCTTTTATTTGTCACAGTCATCAGCTTCTATATGTAAAGAGAAAGCAGGTGTAAACCAGATGGGCAGATGGAACAAAATGTCACTGAACTGTGCATCTATGGAAACAGCAAGACCTAGGACGAATGGCATTTTGGATGGAAGGTGACCCAGCCAGTCAGTTCCAGTCAAACTCCTATTAAAGTGGAATTACAACTCTTAGAAAAAAAGTTTGAAGATACAGGGAATGATGCTGAATGCTTGTTAGTCCTCCGTGTGTGTGTGTGTTGGAAAAAGGAGGATACACACTAAAACCGCTGGCTTGTATACAAAAAACATGGTGAAGGCCTTTCTTGGAGGAAGATGGCACTTATTTACTGCAGTGACCCACCTTGGGTTAACTAGAGACCTCTGGGGAGTATCCTTCATTTCAGGAGAGCTCTGACTGGGAATGTTGGGCATACCTCTGTTCTCTGTGTTCTAACCTTTTTGGAGCCACTTTTTCCGCTTTTCCCCACTTTGCCTTCAGCAGCCCAAATCTATATTCTCTTTCCCAGCTTCTTATTTGAATCTGTGATCTGGAGATGAATTGGTTGATCTTTTGCCAATGCGCATTGTCTAGCTCACATCACGCATGCAAAAATTTATACTAAGACCCTTTCTATTATTACTATTATATGCAAGATGTTATAAAAAGTGCCTTTCCTTCTGTTGTGTAATGACTGTAGTGACTGCCTGAAAATGGCACCTGCACCAAGATGCCCATTTTGGCTAGACAGCAGTGTGGAGCACGGCATTCTGGCACTCAAAGCTTGCCAAGAAGACCCTACAATTGGCTGTTCATTATAATTCTAATGCATTTAACAGGATTAAATGTATTTAATCCCAGAAAAATCACATAGGCTATAGAAGTAACCTCAGATTTTTTCATGCCAACCTCAAAAAAAAAAAAAAAAAAAAAAAAAAAAAAAAGAAAAAGATGGTTTTGCTCTATAATTAAAAGAAAAATGAAAACAGCAATGACTTGAAAAAGATGAAATGAAAAAGAACATGAAAAAGAACATGAAAAAGAACATGAAATGAAAAGAACATGAAAAAGAACAAAATTAAATGTGTTTGTTTTGGTCTGCTTGAGAAGTGAGCAGCTGCCCAATGTGGCACAACAGCAGCAATCCCACCGTAACAAGCATGTTAAATGTCCTCAGTTTTCAATTTAAACATGGATGTGGTGCTGTAGAAGTGCAGACCATCCTACTCCCACATGTGTCTGGACTGCACTGAACTGGAAATAAAGAGAAAGCTGTTTTACAGATTGAAATGCAGAGCAAAAAGAACAGAAAATACAAACTGGTGGCTCAGCACCTTTACATGTTTGATCTTCAGTCAATCTGATTAATTTGCATTTGTGCAATTCTTATTCATACCTTTTCTGTTTTTATTTTAATTTCTTTATGCATTTTTTTTAGCAAAAAAAAAATAATTTTATAAAAGACTTTCATATCTATGCAGAACATTTATAATGAAAAGATTCATAACTCATCATGGGAAAAAATGTGAAGTTACATAGGGTTTTATGTGAGCTGTTAAAAATGTTTTCATTCTTCTTAAACATGCAGAAGATACTTATCAGTAGTAAATACCATGGACATTTTTACCACTTAATCCCACTGAATAACGCTTAACTTTTCTTTATGACCATCATGTCAAACAGGAGAGTGCTGTTACCTTGTGGCCATCTACCTATGAACTAAGTGGATCACATCTTTGTGAGAGTTCCTGAGGGCTGCAACATCTCACAATGAAACTCTGGGATATCTACTCCTATTCCTCCTCTAAGTTTCCATTCCCTCAGTGATGTTCACTGTCACATGGAACTCTGTGTAAGCCTGCTCTAATTGATGGAGTGGGAAGTCAGAAACTGCTTTGGTGGAAGGTGGAAAATGATAATTGCTTTTTCACTTAAAAAGAAAGTAAGTCAATTGCACATCATGGGAAAGATTAAAAATCCTATTTTGTTTCCAGTCTCAACCCAGTCTTGATGCGGATCTGCAAGCTGGCACTGATGGCCATTGTGGCTCTGCATATTCACTTGTTATGGGTTCGAGACCAACTCTTTCACAATAATATTAAGAAAATATTTCATCATGCAGCAGACTTGATGAATATGAACTTCTCAGGCCAGGCATTTCCTGACACTTCCTTGCTCGAGGAATAACTGGAACTTACTGCTGTTGCATAATCTGTTGTTTTTCTTCCTCTTATGACAGAAGATCAGACATCAAGTGAAAGCTGAGCCTACTTCAGAAAATCAGAAAGGAAAGTGCTTATTTTCTTTTTCGATAAAATCAACTTCTGCAGTCCAAATTCTCCTCCAGTCAGTTCCATTGCCTACAGAAATGGCATGGGCTCAATTATTGAAACAAAGTCAATTTGTGGAGTCTTCTTCTCTGGAGATATTCAAGACCCACCTGGACTCTTCCCTGCTCACCTTACTGTAGAGAACCTGCTTTTAGCAGGGTGGTGGACTCGATGATTTCCAGAGGTCCTTTCTAACCCCTGTGCTTCCACGATTCTGTGATTCTGATTCGGTGGCCATAGAGCTATTAACAGAGACTGTCCTCTGTCTACTAAGATAGCCAAGTTCCTTTGGGAAAAAGAATCTACAAAGAACACTTCCATGCTTTAGTTTAGACCAGCCCCGACAAAGAGCTCATCACCACATCTGTTTGAGTAGGGATGTTCAACTAAACTAACGTTAGAATTACAAATCAATCCATGTAGATGCTTAGGCAAAGCAGAGCCACCTGGAATGAAGGGTTACAATACACTTTGTAATTCTTCTGACATCTGTGTGCATCTTTTCAAATTTCCCAGCCACTGAAGCGCTAATCTAATAGACCTCAATGAATGAATTAACTTTGGGATGTCTGTCAGCTCCCCTGAGAGTATCTTATCAGACCTGGAGAGCTCAGAGCATGCACTAGAGGCCGAAGGATGTTGAGAGAAACAGAGGTGCCTCGAAGCAGGGGGTCTGAGAGCATCCATGCTGCCCTGACCAAGGGCTGTACCACTGTTTGTGAGAAAAGAGGTGAAAACAGCAGCCTGTCTCTACACAAAGCAGGGAGAACAAGAACCATAGCTAGATCCTCACAGCTCAGAGAGGGCTAGAGTTTAGCAACAAGTGCCCCAAGAAAGATCTCTTTCTCCAAAGCCTCCCTCAGCTGTGCATAACCAAGTAGGATGAGGGCAGTTATTAAAGATATTTGTGCCTCTATGCGTGCAAAGGCCTACATCCAAAAAAGACTTCACAGCCAGTTACTGCTTTCTTGGCTTTGTGATTTGCTCTTGTTTCAGAACTGAAAGAGAGGGAAGAAATTTTCTTTCTGAATTTTTTCATTTCTAAGAAATCAAAACCATTAGATTAGTATGATATTGCTGTATGTTTGCACGGTGGCACAGACGGAGCCAAACTGTGGCCTTTCTTCCTGTCTTGACTTTTAGAAATGCTGAAAATAAAACACAAAGAAAAGCTCAGAGTGCTGGGATTCACAGAGCAAGCCGAGCTCTGCAACCCAGGTTGACCATTAATTTGTTTCACCTACCTATTACCTCAAGGTAGGAACATAGAATTTGAAGCACTGGAAATTTCTGACAGAGTGCCTTGGTGCCCCTTGCAGTTCCAAGGCAGGGGAATGAGAACTAAAAGCCTTCTCTCACCACCGTTGTATACATTTGTTATACTTAGTTTTTTTCAGGCAAGAAAAATGCTGCTTGTGCTTTATTAACATTTCAGTGTTGCTCGTGATTGATGTCAAACGGAAACAGCGGTGCTTTGATTTCTTTATGACTTTCATTTGCACTGTTTTCTTTCCACAAAAACAAAAACGAGAGCAAAAAAATTGAAATGCCAGAAGAGCGTATTGCTGAGTAACTGATTGCTTTCTGTGATGAGATGTCAAGAGAAGAGCAGTGGTTGTTGTTTTGCTTCACTTTAGTGAGGATTTTGGCACAATCTCTCGGTAAACTTACAGGCAAATGTAGGAGATAAGGGCTGAGTGACTGTATGATAAAGCTTGTGGAAAATTTCCTGGACCACTGGGTGTGGAAATTGATGTTCAGTGGCACAAAACCCTACTGCCAATTGGTTATCAGACAGCATGCTCGGGGTTTGATACTGGGAAAAATGGTTTTAATGTCTTTATTAAAAATTTGGTTGACAGGGCCAGGCATTTTAACAAGTTTTGATATCTGTGGGGTTGATAAATGGACTGTGTGGCTGCTATATGACATAGGTAGGTTAGGAAAAAGGAGCTGATAGGAAATTTGACACAGAGAAAGAAGAGAGAAGTAGAAGGAGGAAGAGAAGACATTGCCTTTATGATCTGATAACCGAGATCCATACCTGTCACATTATGTGTTGCAGAAAAGCCACTTTTAAAACACCAGATTTAGAGTGAAAATGCTTATAGAGTGGGTATCTCTAAAAAAGTACGGCTGTTCTCCTGATTCTGCAAGGTAGAAGAGCAAATTTCATGGATCCCAGCACAGAATAAACATCTCCAGGCACCGAGGAGATCTTTCCATCTGTAGCACAGCACTGCTGGTTGCTCTGCTTGCAAATGCTTCCTTGTTTGTTTTTGTTTGTTTTTTTTTTTACTTTAGCAATGAAGCCACTGGCCAGAGGGTGATACTATTTTCATGAAGAAAAATGACATTGTCAGTTCTTTGTCCTTGATCAGTTGGTTGTCCCTGTCAGTTTCCTGACATGTCCAAAGAAAATAATCAGTTACTTTTGGAGACACTGGTTATTTCTGGAATGTCATTTTCACATGAATGGTACTAGTAAGTTTCTAGCCTAATAATCACATTTTGATAATCTTCTTGCTCAAGAGGCAAACTCTATTTAAATCAGTGGATATTCATCACTGACTTCATTAGAATTTAAATCAGACCGCTCTTTCAAACACTGATTGAGGGGGTAAATATAAATGTTTTATCCTGTGCTTACCATCATTGATTGAAATGAATACTTTGCAAGTTGCACAGCTGTGTCTAGAAATTATTTGTTGGATACTTAAAATTCATCCCTGTGTTAGATGAAAAGTTAGAGCTTCCTGTAAATGGTTCATTAATTAGAAAGGTGCCTAAAATCAGTAAGGTTCACAGGCAGCTAGCCCAGCAGAAGCTGGTCTTTCTTTACTGTACTTAACTACTATGAAAGACAGTAGTCTGGATTAACGGAATCCAGGCGTATATTGATGGAATTTGTTTCACTTTATCAAAAATGGGATGGTATCCATTTGGCTTCGTATGCCTGCAGTGTAGATGTCCGTGTCCAAAACAGTCATCTTGGACATTGCTTATACACAGTGGAAAGCAGCAGGCCCTTTTGTCTGATCTATTCTGGCTATCTTTGGAAGAGTGAGAGGAAAAGTACTCAAGATGACTGCATTATCCTTTGAGTACAAGTCTCCACTAAATTCAGAATCTGGACAACCAGATCCAAAATATGGTTATTTACTTTGTAAATGTTAGCATATGAACACAGGAACCATAACTAAAATCTGTATGTCTGAAATTCCCATGTAGTCATTAAGCAAAAACGTACAGTCAGTAGGAGATTCACTCAACATTTTCAAGATGCTTGAATCTCATCTGGAGATGCCACTTTCTTCTAACCATGAAACAATTGAAATGCACAGGAGATTCCTGCTCTGAATTACTTGTGAAAGGGCTCATTTTATTCTTCCCATTGACTTGTCTTAACGCTTCTCTTCCCTGAAGGAAGACTAATAAGGACTCAGTCTACACACTAATAGGCCTGGTCCTGTTTGTCACACAAAAACAGAAATATACCCATATTAGGCAGATGGCTTAGGATGTAAAGTTTTGCTTTCCATACCACTGCTGTCTCTTACTCCCTTCTGTCCTTGTATAGTTAATGGTGTGTCTCCCTTTGCCATAGGAAGAAAGATGGTGGTGACTTCACTTTGTGCTCTGTGTCTGTTCATGGCAGGCACCTTCTCCCTCATCTTCTCGTGCCTCCACAGGAGAGAACGTCCGCTGTTGTCTGCTCTAGTGGAGGGAGGATGAATAATAACACTTCCCCAGTGGGTGTCTCGGTGCCTTCATGATGTTCTTGAACCTGCTTTGTTCCTGGAATGTCCTATTTTTTATAGAACTGGTAACTGCTGATGCAACATCTGTTAAAGCATGTGCTTGTGGGAAGGTGAACTTTCAGTTCTTTACTTAAATTTAGGCAGTGAAAGGCCAGAAATCTGTAGATGCTGGTAGCTGTAGAGACCCATTGCTCATAGCTGGAGTGACCTTTATTCTATCACATGAGAAAACAGTGTGGCAATTATGCCAAATTAAATCTTTATTAAACTCTGTATTCAAAAGACTTTGGATTTGAACAGGCTATGATGTGTTTTGTTTGGGCTGATAATTATCCATTTTATGATAAGTGTCATTGCTTGGCTACATTTCAGCATCATTATGTAGACTACAAAACATGCACCACCCTATAGCAACAAATAACATAAAGAATTACATAATTATATGAAAGAAAAATCCATAGACAACTACACAAATAAACTGAGATCTGTTTCAGGAAGTATCTTATCTGTAAATCACAGAAAAGGAAATATGTTCTTCACATTTTGGATTTCAGATGAGGTAGAAGTTTCAGCCCAACTGGTTGCTATGAAAGACAACATGAAATGTCAATTACTAATAGATAAACCATCTCCTGAATTTCATTTTCTTTCAGCACAGAGCAATTAATTGCGATGTCGAGGCACATTCAGGCCTTCCTTTTACTGTGCTCAAACAGGAGTGGTTGGATGAGAGTTCAGATCACTAACCAGGACCCTTTCTGCAGTAAAAATAAAATAACTGCCACTCTGCCTCATGCCAGCCTATTGGTAAGGAAAATAAAGGAAGACCTTTTGAACTTCTTATGAAAGAAGCTCACTGCACACAAATGAGCACAATTAATATTTGTACTCAGTCTCCATCAGGGTGCTGCATATCTTCACCCCAAGGTTGCTCATCAATTACTAGGCAAAATAAACAAACCTGAAGAGATTTGGGGTTTTGTTTTTTTTTTTTTTTTGCCATATCTGTTTGCAAAACCTCTATGCTTAAAGGGTGGGAACAGGTAACTGACATGCTTGTGCTTGTAGTAGAAAAGTTTACACTGGCTATAATTTGACCAAAGATATTACTGCTGAAGAAGATGGAGTGTAATGGGTATAATACAATGCTTGCCTTACTATTGTACATTCATTTATATACATGTATTTTCTCCAGATCAACCTGGCAGGTAACCTCGTGCTCAGACACATTTGTAAATAAGCTACAATTTTTAAACAGAACTGTTGCAGTACCATTATTAGCAGTGGAGTGGTTGGGATGCTGCTGTTACGCTGCAGTGCTGTTAAACTGCAATTTGTGTTTCCCGTGCACAAAAGGTCAGTGGAAATAAGGGCCTGCACTACCCTTACATGTGATGAGATAGTTATGATGAGATGTTTAACTGCTGTCATGAAAAAGTAACGCCGCTGGTTTGCACAAGGATTAGGTTCACATGCCTTAAACCAAAATCATATTCAAGCTGATAAATTCCTAATGACACATAATTAAATATAAATTGTTGAACTACATACAGTTTCAATATCAATATCAAGATAAACCTCAGCAATATAGTTCTGGCAATACTAGGGATGTAGATCCCATATTTGCACCCCCATCTCGGGATAAATAGGATTGCTCCAGATACACACGTACTTCTGCCACACTCCTAGAGGTGAAACACAGCACCTTGCGTTCCCCTCTCACTGCTCCCAGCTCTTCCACACCAGCTGGGTGCTGCCTCCCTGTGGCATCACAGTGGACAATGCTCTGCTCAGCCTGGGTAGGACAATGGTGCTGTAGGGTGACTTCTTGTCAGCAGCAAATCACATTCAGACAGCTGCTCATCTCACTCAAAGGTCTTTCTTTCACCATAGAATCATAGAACCACAGAGCAGCTCAGGTTGGAAGAGACTTTAAAGATGATGGAGTCCAACCGCAGCCCAACCATCCCAGCCCAACTCTACCAGCCCTCCGCTAAATCATGGCCCTGAGCACCACATCCAAACGGTTTGAAACACAGCCAGGGATGGGGACTCCACCACCTCCCTGTCAGCCCATGGCAGTGCTTAGCAGCCCTTTCTGTACAGAAGTGTTTCCTGACATCCAACCTCAACCTCCCCTGGCACCACTTGAGGCCATTTCCCCTCGTCCTGTCACCAGTGAGCAGAGACCAACCCCGCTCTGCTGCACTCACTTTCAGGTACTGGCAGAGAGCAATCAGGTCTCCCCTCAGCCTCCTCTTCCCCAGCCCAAACAGCCCCAGTTCCTTCAGTCTCTCCCCATAGGCCACATTCTCCAAGCCCTTCCCCAGCCTTGTTGCCCTTCTTTGGACTATGACTACTAGTACAACCAATGTCACAAAAGAAACCATCCCAAAATCATGTAAAATCCTAAAGTAGGAGATTTTCAAAGAAGAAAAAGGTGTCTTAAGGACTCTGAAAGGAATATAAGACATTTGCAAAGAAAATCTTCTCCCAGGCACAAGGGAAACATAAATAACAGGTTGTTTGGTATTTACATACTGTTACCATTCTGGGAGCTTGAGTTTTAAAACAAATGTCAAATACCATAAGAGTATTAAGATTGTCGAAGTAGGTAACACAACTTGTGACTCAAAGGCAGTGATGCCTATCTTTTCTCTTAGATAATAATGACCTCCTGTAGGGAATGCTATGCTTTGCTAGGAGAGTGACTCTTTCTGTGGGGTGATAATAAGCATCATAGTTCTTAGGCCAACGTATTTCCTGGGACTTGTTCTACTACAAGATCTAGAAACATCATTAAGCACAAGCATAATGATTTCAATTCTTACTGAAGAAGGATGACACAGAATCACAGAATCACAGAATCACAGAATTGTAGGGGTTGGAAGGGACCTCCAGAGATCATCGAGTCCAACCCCCTGCCAAAGCAGTTCCCTACAGCAGGTCGCACAGGTCGGCATCCAGGCAGGTCTTGAACATCTCCAGAGAAGGAGACTCCACCACCTCCCTGGGCAGCCTGTTCCAGTGCTCCGTCACCTCACTGTAAAGAAGTTCTTGCGCACATTTGTGCGGAACTTCCTATGCTGCAGTCACTTTTCTGTTAAGTGTGTTCCTGATTCAAAGAGGTTGTCTGCTGCATTGCAGATACTTGCAGCAGTGCAGTATTTTCCCTTTCTTTTTTTTCAGACTTGCATTGGAGCAGTCAATCTGGGAAAGCTGCAGCAATCTGCAACAAACCAAGGTTCCCTCGCTCTCTATAAGCTCCCAGATTTCTTGCATGTTTTGACTACTTGCTACTGACAAAACACACCTAGCTGTAAGCCCTCTTTGCAGGTTATTTCTGATTTTACTGTTCAATCACCGCTAAATGGAAGTCTGATCAGAATTTGGTTCTTTTTGGCTCTTTTAGTTTTTGTTGATGCATAGTTTATCCTTATTTTTCTTTCTTTTCCTTATAGGCTAACCATAGAAAAGAATATTTTCATTTATCAAAGTCACCCGCATATTTCACTTCATCTCAGAGAAGCTACTGCATTGTCATCTCTGAACTTGAGCTGAAAAAAATTCAAAGAGAAGGAGATTCAAAATAGTCCTGTCGCAGTCTGAATGTACCACTTATCCCATTTTTTAAGTGTCTTCCTTTCAGACAGGTTTTCAGTGGCATTATTTAAGTAGAAGCTTTTTTTAAACTTTCAGTTTTCTGCTCTTACAACTAGGAATGCACTGAAAAATGAAGCTTGGGTGATGGCCTGTTTGTGTCTATGCTGCCTTTTAGATGCTCATGAGGAATGAGAGGAGAAAAGGACAGAGATGTGAAAGCTTTTGCAAAACAGCAAAGAGTAAAAGGAGGACAGCCTCTTTTCTCTCTACCTGAGCCTCTGAGGAGCCATACTTGATACCTGACTGATAGGAGAGGTGACCACACCGGGGGGACTCCAGCTGCAAATTTATTGTTTTCTAAAATCCTTCCAGTTCAGCTACAACTTTGTGTGTGGCACGGAAGGACAGCATTGCTTGTGAAGGTTTTGGAGTCACAACCAGTCCTAAGGCAGAGGTTGAGAGGAAGCAGATGACTCACCAGGAGCAGGGGACGCTTTAGAACAGCAGGGGAAGTGGTAAACACATAAACAACCTTTCCTACCTCTCATGATATGGCTTTACCCTGCCTCGGGTGGTTAAGGAGATAGGCAGAAAACAACCAATCATTCTGCCTTTGCTCCTCCCAGAGGAGAAACACCCGAATGTCTCCAGTGATGTGCTTGTTGGGAACATTTTCTTCACCTCAACAACATGAGTGATTCTGCCGGGAGTGTGGGAGCTAACACTTGTGAGGAAATAGTTTCCAATATTACTGAACACCAGCAGCATCACTCTTAAGCACAGCCATCTTTTCACCTCATCTCACAACACCATCGCCTGATCTGTTTTAAAAGGCAGCCACTGGCACAGCACATCTGCAGTGTTGGCTTGTGTCACTGCGCAGGAGAAGCAGCCACTCCTCGTGTCAGAGCAGGCAATCCTAGACCCCGGGGGATGTATGTGGTCAGTGGCACAGTTATCTAAAACCACCTGTAATGTATTCTATTAACGTGTAAAACAATCTGCAAGACATGCTGTTGTGTCTGATGCATTATTTAATATCTGCGGGGTCTTACACCCATGAATCAGCAATGCACACCTTAACTGCAGTAATGACTCCTGACTAAGGCAAAACACAGATCTAGACTTGGATGGTTTGGCTGGATTAAAATCAGTTCACAGTGCTCTGAAAAAGTAATAACAATAATATTCATTAGCAGGGGGACATCTTCACTAGTAACACAGCTGAATGTCATGAGGTTCAACAAATCCATGTACAGGGTTTTGCACCTGGGTCAGGGCAACCCCCACTTTCAATACAAGCTGGAGGACATAAGGAGAGAGCACAGATCTGCTGAAAAGGACTTGAGGGTACTGGCAGGTGGGAAGCAGGATATGGGCCAGCAGTCTGCTATTGCAACCTGCCATTGCAATCTAGGAAGCCAACTGTATCCTGGGCTTCACCAAAAGAAGAGTGATTAGCAAAGCAAGGCAGGAGATCCTGCCCCTCTGCTCCGTGCTGGTGTGACCTCACCCAGAGTTCTGCGTCCAGATGTGGAGTCTGTAATACAGGAAAGATGTGGACCTGTTGGTGTGCTTCCAGAGGGGTGACACAAAAATGATCCAAGGGATGGAGCACATCCCCACGAGGACAGAGAGAGCTGGGGCTGTTCAGCCTGGAGAAAAAAAGGGCTCAGAGGAGACCTGGGAGCAGCTTTTAGGTATCCAAAGGAGGACTGTAAGAAGGAAGGGCACAGATTCTTTAGCATGGTCTGCTGAGGGAGGACAAGGGAAACTGGTTTCAAACTAAAGGAGGGGAGATGGATGTAAATAAACAGAAGAAGTTTATTTACAATAAGAGGGATGAGGCACTGGGTCAATTTGCCCAGAGAGCGAGCTGTGGTGTCCCTGTACATTGCAGGGGAGTTGGACCAGCTGGCCTTTAAAGATCTCTTCCAACTCAAGTGATTCTATGATTCTACGACTATGAACTGGCATTGGGAAATTGCAAAGCTCTTCTGAGGGCCAATAATATGCAATGACATAAAGGAATAAATAGTAATAAAAGTATAGAGGATACTTGTGGCCATTGCCACACATAAATCAACGCTATGTCTCAGCTTTGGTTACTGACTTTTTGTATTGCATCATAAACAGACATCATAGGACTCGAAATAGTTCAGGAGAGAGGGTTACAACAGGTATGAAGAGAGAGAAGACTTTCTTTGAGTTCAGGACTGCAGGGTACCTCTGGCCACACGGAAGCTCATTCTTTTCAAAAACAAGGAATAGGGTTCTGTATAGGATGTGACCAGAAAACACGATCGCATTAATGTTAGCTGGATGGCCAAACATAGGACATTACTGATACACTCATGTTTTATTCTGGACAGTGGCAAATTGAATTTAGAATTCCACTGTTCCTTCCAAGAAGACCCAACAACTTTAAGCTAAATCCCTCCTGGGATCATGTTGTCCTCATATATAATAATAGAATCACCAAGGTTTACAAACACCTCCAAGATCATCCAATCCCACTGTGCACCTGCCACCAGTATTTCCCCACTGAACCCATGCTTCTTAGTATAACATCTAAATGTTTCTTGGTGATTCGATCACCTTCCCATGTCTCATCACTCTTTTGGAGAAGAAATTTTTTGTAATATCCAATCTGAATCTCCATTGGCACAACCTGAGGCCAGACATTTCCTCTAATTCTATCACTACTTACTCAGAAGATGGGTAACATTCTCTGGTCGTGCTCCAGGACATTGATGTCTTTCCTGTAGTGGAGGTTCAAAACTGGACACAGCTGTCAAGGTATGGCCTCACCAGAGTTGAGTATTTGTCACTGTGCAAATGAATTCCTAATTTATTTACTCCTATAATTGCTGAAGATGCCAGATCTGCAGCCCCTGTGGGGTAAGGATGAAGGTGTGAATCTTTGCTCCCTTTTCTAGGAATCTTTATTTACTTGGATCCCCTTTCACATTAGAGGTATGGACAGCACTATCTTTCCAAAACTAGAATGACAACTCTTTGGTTCCTCTCTCCTTCTACATCAGTCTTTTGAGACCTATAACTCTGGTGAAAGTCACTTTTTTGATGTCAGTGAAAACATGCTCATTTATACTGTTCACTTTCTATAATATTATTTTAAGAAATTGGTTAGTGGTGCTTATGTTGCACCTGGTCTTTCTTTGTTCAATGTCTATTTTCAACATTACTTGTCTAAAGGTCTCCTTGTCCTTCATTATGTACTCTATATCCAGAAAGGGAGGAACCTTGCCTACATATGCTTGAAGAGCTTTCTTTGAAAAAAGAAATTGATGATATCAAGATATGAAGTTCAAAAGATGCAGTCATTCTCAAATGTTATCATATGCTGCCTCAACATGTATGTTATTGGTGTTTTAGCTTAAGCACTGCAAACGTGTGTATTTTTCACCCGAGTCATTAACATGTCACTAGACCCATCTCCTCTAATTGTGTTGGTCACAAGTCTTTTCATGTCTATCTAAAATGTGATTCTAACATAGAGCACGTATTTGCTGCAGGCTTGTACTCACATGAGAGCAGTAGATTTTTGCACTCTCCCATCTGTTTTACAGTCCCTATCCATTTCCCAGTGCTCCAGAGACAATAGAGATAGTATAACGAAAGAAACAGTGGAAGAGAGGAAGAAAGAAATTATGGAGCAGAGGCAAGGCAAAAAAGCCTCTTTTGAGCACAGATGTTTGATGAGATGGAGGAGCGATTCATTGATGGGATACATGCACTGTGCTGGAAGGAGGAGTACGGAGAGGGAAAACCTTTTTCCAATAATTTTCTCTTCTATAAGAGATGGAGTAGTACTGCATTGAACTCACTATCCATAATATTGCTTAAAATCATTGCTTATGATAAACAGATGATAGAAATCTTCCCGAGTGCATTGCTTCTGTCTTAGGAAACACGACAAATAAATCAATTTAAGTAGCAGAACTGCAGTCAGTTACTTGCAGTCCCCAAAAAATATAGCCAGATCCTCAGGAGTGTTAAAAGAACAACTCTGCTGAAATGCTGATGGTGGTTGTAGGACAGATAACAAGCTGGACGGCACAAGCCAGTATGTATTATGTTGTGAAGGAAACCTCTGTTTGCTGGGTGTAATGTGCATCTCTAACAACGGCTTTGACTTTGCATATAGGAGAATCCAGCTGCCAGCAGAGCAGTGCTCCAGTTACAGCAGCCTGCCTTGTTTTCTGCCAGCACAAAAGAGGACTTTGGTTTATATTTGAACCTGAGGATATACACATGGCAATGAGTGAACGCACTGTAATAGTGAACTGGGTCTCTCACCTTTAACCACTGATAATTTTATCAGATGAATTTGCCAGTACAAGCTAATGACCAAAACTGCACAGATTTCATTTACTTGCTGGTGGCTGTAAAATCAGGGCTTTGTTTGGTAATCAAACTATATATATATATAATACTTACTATCAGTAAGTATTAGTGAACCCCAAGTGAAAGAAAGCAAGATACTCCAGTAGTTCTGGAAACGCGTTCTTCTTGATGTGGGGGTGCTAATCTGTTAGAAATTGTTACTACTAATTTTTTGAGTTATTTCCAGAATCCAAATGCAACCTGCAGTCAGCCCTGCTGTCAGAGCTTCTCTCACAAAACTCAGATGAAATGCTGAGTATTGCTGGACGCCAACTACAAGCCTAAGACTGTCCTGACAATGTTAATGCTCAGCAACTCCGTATGAATGTGATGAGTATTTTTCTTCATTCAAAACCTTTTCCCTTATGGTTGTTTATTGGTAGGACAAAATATCAGTGCTTCGACGGCTTGAAAGTAAAGGACCAAAGACGACGCCCTGCTGTGCATCCCTACGCTGCAGAACTCGACCCCCTCCAGCATCTGCTGCTTTCCCCTGTGTTTCTTCATGAGATTTCATAGACCTGCTTGGTTTGTTGGAATGCACCTTGCAGCAAGAACTTCATAATCTACTTTTACTGGAGTAAATTTGATTTGAGCCTATTTTGCAATAAACATCTGGTTTGATGAGGGAATTTTCCCTTTCTTTTCACTTGCAACATTTATTTCTTGTTCTTCTCTTTCTTTTTCACGTTGTGCATGGTTGTTGACCTCTTTCCCTTCAAAAATCACCAGAGTCCTCATAACAAAATACAGAAACCATCAAGTGAACTTCCTCTTCAAGGAGACATAAAGACCATGAAATTACCATCATCAAGGAAGACTTCTGTTTGCCAACATTTTGGAAGGAGCTTTGAAGGATGATAACACCATCACCTCCTTATGTCTTTTCAGAATGATATATTTCCTTTATCCTTTAACATCTAGCAGTGATCATGATTCAAATTGAAAAATCATCTATCATCATTCACTTCGTCACCGGGTGTTAAAGGACAAAAAATATATATAGTAGGAATAAAAAGAACTGAGTCTTCATTGTTTTTTGAGTTGCTAGCATGTTTATCTGGTACTTGGAATGCTGAACAAGAAACTTGGTCATGTGCTTCAATAAGGCAGGAATGTTACCTTAAAGTTAGGAAGTCTGCCTTCCCTTTCATCTGAAAGTCAGTGCATGGACTTTAAGGACTTATGTCAGATCTGTCTCAGGAGAAATAAACTATGCCCCTGCCTACACCTAGAATCATAGAATCATAGAATCACAAGGTTGGAAACAACCTGGTGTAGGTGTGTGAAGAAGGGATGAGTCTCTCGAACCATGGTTCAGAGGCTACTGCAGACAAGCCAGAAGAGAGATGATCATATTTTGGGATTGGCAGATGCCAGCAGCAACGTCTCTCTGGAGGAAAGATCCAAACTTTGAGAGAGCACTGTTTTTTATGCAACGTTCAGTCTTGAAGCTAAATTGGGCTGTTTGCTCCACTGCATGAGAAAACTAAACCTTTGTTGTTTTGCATTTCATGAGAAGCTTTTTCTTCATCACAGAGCTGTTAGTCAAAACATCCTTTAGGTTTTGCCACTTCTCCAAAGTGCTGCTTTAATGAACCTGGTGTTTCCCAAGAAATGACATCACCTTTACTCATACACAGTTCCCATTATCTTAAGTCACAGAGCAGTGACAGCAGTGTGAAGCAAAGGCTTGACAAAGGAATTGTACAGTGTGGTTTCAGCTCCTCCTATCTTCCCAGCCATCACCTCTCTAATATCTCTGCTGCAGTTTGCCAATCTTGCCCAAATAGACTCTGATGCATTCATATAGAAATGGTAATACTCCCTGGAGAGAATGCTTCCATTTTTAAGGAGGCTGTATATTTGCTTTGCTTCCTCTTGCAATCACACGCTTAGGCATTCTCTGCTCCAGTCCATCTGGCAGCTGCACATGGAAGCAAAGCTCACATGTCAAGCACTGCTGTCTGTATCCTAATCAGCAAGGGAAATGTTGTGCTCTAGCATCTCTGACACTGAGGTAAAAATGGGAAACGCTATTTGATGATCTGGCATACAATAAAATGAAGTAATGACTCACTGCATAGAAGCATAGGAATGGAAAGAGCAGTAGGATGTTAAAATCTGTTTGATTCATAATCGCAGGCGAGGTGGTTATGAACAGTTAATTCAAAGGTTCCATGCTATGTAACAGGAATTGCAAACTTTCAGAAGACTGCTAGCAGACAAATCAATGATAAAAAAAGACTAAAGGCACGTTGATGTCTTTCTTGTGCACTGAGTTTAAGAGCCAGAGCTCACAGTCCCACTTGTAGATACTGGAAAATTCAGTGTCCCATATGGAAGAGGGTACTGCTGGTATTTATGTTGTGGCAATAGCAGAGGATTTATCAATTGAAAATTTCTCTGTGAGAAGGAAAATGCAGATGTGCTCTGCTGCAAAGGAAGGAAAAATGTTCAATTTTGTACAATCTCCCTTTGCTGAAGAGACTCCTCAGCAGGGACAAACACCTGCCAGCAGATAAGACAGCTTTACCGTGCATTTAATTGCACCAATGAACATATTTCCATAATTTATATATATTTTCTGGTCTTGCTGTGCATGGAAAAAAATTTCATTGTATCTCATTTTTCAAAGCTGTCTGTGCTGAATCTGCATTGAAGGTAAGTTTCTGTCTCACTCTACAGTGCTGTCTGCCTTGCATGTTTTCTGATTTAAGCAATAATGGCTTATGTGTGTTAAGCTCAAGCTCAAGGTTTCAGTTGTTGCTGCTAATGGCTCACCCAAGCATGCTGTGACGTGAGCACTTCTGCAGGTCCCTTCTGGGAATAATTGTAGGAGGAAAGGGAAGGATGGACCCACCCCAGCAAGTGGCTGTGCAAGACTTCAGCAATTCGTATATTCTTGCTATCATACAGCAGCATAAAATGCTACCAGTTCAGTGAAAATGGAAATACCAAAAGGAAAGTCATGTCAGGAAACTTGTGCTTTAAATAAATCCAGGGGATTCTATTTTATGTTCATTTCAAGTTTATTTGATCACTATTTAGACTTACCCTTTGTACAACCCGCTCTGATCCCTTATTACTCAATGACTACAATTAGCTATCATATTATTGCTCCTCCTCTCTTGGTTGTCTAGTTCTGCTCACTCTCCTAATAACTTCACTCTAGTAATTTCAGTATTCTCCAACTCAGACTTCATGCACAGCCCAGAGTTGTTTCATTGGCTAAACAGTGCTCTTCAGATAAACAATCAATCTGAAAGGCAAGGTATTACTTTATTTCTCTTGGAATTGATTTTAAAATACCACACAAACCTTTTAAAATGAAAGATATTAACAGGGAAATGGAGCATAAGATTTGTTTCTTACTCTTTTATACAAGGACAGCTTATATCCTGGTGATTATTTCCAAAGGCATTTTCACAAATCCCTTGGATTTTAATAAGAAAACAAATCGAGGAGTCAGGTATGGGGGAAATGAAGGGCAAACTTCTAAGTCTTGTTTGGTCAGTAGTTGGCAACATATTCATTAACTACAATTTTTATTATTAATTTCAAATCCACCTTCACATAATGCCTTTGGTTGGAAAGGACCTCAAGGATCACACCTTCTAAGATGTATGTTAAATAAAATTAAATATCTTTAATAATCCCTTCCTTCTTTCCTTCCCTCCTTCCCTTCTGTCACATACTACACAACTGTAGTCATCAGTACATCTAACTTGTTCTAACAGAGGAATTAGTCACCCAGGAGACATTTTCTATTAATTAAATCAATTTGTACAGAGCTCAATGTAAGTGGAAGTGCTCATTTTGGAAGTGCTCAAGGTGAAAGAAGTCAGGAGAAGGGGAAAGGAAAGGGCTGTGGTGTAGCCACGTGAGCTGGGCTTGGATAGAAAACACACTGAAGGCATCGTCTTTGGGCCTTTAATTTGGTGCCATATTTCTTTTCTTTTGTTTTTATGATAAAAAGCTGAGACATGGTTCACTACATGAAAATGTTCTTGAGCTGAGGCAAGAGAATGAAGGGGCAGGCTGAGCTGGGTGATGTTACTGCAAGCGTGTACGACGGGCTGCCTGATCAGGAGGAGAGACAGAATGGCCTCACAGTCAGGTTCTCATGGAGAATTCAACCACCTGATGTCAGCTGGACAAGCAACACTGCTGGGCACACGCAGCCTGCTGCTGATATAAAAACCTGCATTGTTGCCTGGGGAGGCTTTCAGAAGCAAACATTTACAAATAGATCTGTGTTTTCTTGCTAAAAAAATTTAAAGCAATGAGAAAATTCCTAGCTAGTTCCTTGTTAAGTTTTATTTTGATGATACATCTGAGGGATTTCAAAATGTCTTTGGCATGAACTGCTGGACAAATATTAGCCACCACTACCTGACCTTGAACGTTCACGAGGAGTTACCACAACCAGAGTGGGCTGACCTCAAAACATGGTCTTACAGAGCTGAAATATTTTCAGTAGAAAAGACTATGTTAAATAAGCATCTACTTAATTATTATTATTTATACCTAACTTGTCTACACAAGTAGTAGCATAAGAAAATTTACCTTTGGTTGCTGTGGAATAGCTGGGGAAGAAGCAGCCTTCTTATAATCTTCTATTATAGATTGTTTCATTCTGCTTTTCCTATCACAACATACCTCTGCCCAAGTATGGGAACTGTTGAGGTGTTTGAACACCTGGGAAAGGATCCGGCAGCCCTGTGAGCACAGGTGAAGGCAATTCAGCTGCATGAGCAGAAGGGCTGCAGCCCGGCTCTCTCAGACCCCAGTTAAGGACTGACTGCCACTGGGGAAGGATTTCTTTCTGGAGGTGGCTCCCTGATGAAGCTTTCCTTTCCTGGAATCTTCTGATACAACTGAGCAATCTTCTTCCTTTCCTTTATATACTTCCTTCTTTTTATTATTGTGTCTTTCTGTCATCAGCCCTCTGTTGTAAGGTCTTTCCCATCGTACTGATTTATTCAATCATTACAGCCCAAATTCAGTTCTCTGGAGAAGATCCATGGTTTTGTAGGAACAGAGCCTGTGTGCAAGGCAGGAGGCACTGAAGAGAGATGAAGAAGGATATGCTGTGCTTTTCTTAACGCAGAGTTAAGGTAACAGCCTGATGGCTGCTCAACAGTGGAGGGGAATGCTTTGCTGGAGGGTACAGTCTTCAGCTTTTCAGGTGGAGAAAGTGCTGATGCATGTTTTTATTTAGCATGCAGAATCCGTGCCCTTTGTAGGACTTGTTCTCAGTGGGGGATGCATTCACATCCAACGAAGTTCTTTCTGTGTCCAGATGGCAGAGGGGTTTCAAAATTCACAGGGAGGGCATGGGAGCAGACTGTCAGTCTCCGGTGTCTCTGCCAAGGCCAAAGGGTTCTGTTCTAGCAAGCTCTGCAGTGGGAAGAGCATTAGAGAGCTCCCTGCAGCAGCTGCTCACAAATGCCAGGAAGGAAAGTCCAGAAGCAAAACGATCTGTTTCAGAGCAGAAAGTTAAGTGGATCTTGTGCTACTCTTTGAAAGATGATAATGCTACAGCTTGCCGAGAAAGGTAATGTATCTTCTCTTGTCACCTGAGAAATAAAGCCTCAGCTTCACTGCAATGCAAGAGTGAAACTTGTGTTTGACTGTGGTGATGTCAGGTTGGCACCCAAAGCCTTGGGGTGGTGACTGCAGGCTGGACGCGACAAGAGGAGAGCAGGTTTGTGCTGCCTGCAGGCTGCTCTGTGTCATGGCGGCGGCGATGAGCTGTGCTGTTGAGCAGGCCTCCAGGTGCCCAACTGCCTGCCGGCTGGCCAAAAGCAAACAGCTATTTCATTTCTCTCTCCCCTCCTAAAATAAAGCTTAGAACTGTCCTGAAAAAGTGTTTCAAGGCAGGATGTCACGTGTATGTGAGAGAAAGGGTGTGAAGGTAGGAAATTGATGTGTTGTCCCTTCTGTGCCTCGTGGCAGCTGTGGTTTGCCGTGCCTTGTGCACTCCAGTTCCAGCTTCAGGCTGGAGGTACAGAATTAGGTGTTTTACATGGGGCTTCTGCGTTACTGCAACGCTGGCTGCATGGTCTGAGAGTTCAAGGGGATGAGATGCAGTCCTTGAGTCAAACTGCTGTCTCCTGTTAGCTGTCATGGATCAGTTCCATGGAGACAAAGATTTCCTGGCAGTCACGGGGCATCTCCTTTGCTGTATGTTATCCAACTGCTCCTAATTATTTCCTTAGGGAGTAGATGCCAGTTCTCCTGGATTATCGATAGTGATGTCATCATTTTTATCTATAGGAGCTGCATTTGTGGGTTGAATGGAACAAAGCAAAATCATGGGGGTTTTAGATGACTTCTGAAATTCATCCTCTCTTTTAACATTTCATTAAAGGTCTGAGCTGCAAAAAAAGCTTCAGTTCGATCAAAATAGGTCACTATCTATTTTTAATAGACTATAATGCATTTCAAAACTACAAAATGAAAAGTCACCATAAGCTTTTTTAAAAATGATGAATACGGGCATCTAAATATTACAAGAGCTGTCCTGCTCAATCCTTATTCCCTCTGAATCTTCCCTCTGATGTGATTTCATGAGGTGTCTGCCTCAGAGCTGGAGGACTCAGAGCAGGACTCCCTGTTCAGACACTTCTCTGGACAGTTTTTTTCTGTCATGTTACATAGAAATAGAAAATATTCAGAAACTTTTTTAACCTGCTCAGCCCCATCTCATCTTAACAGTTCTGGCCAACACCGAACTTTTCCTCAGTAGGATCAGAGTTTGATCAATGCTTATTTCTTGGGCATCCACAGGCAGGCTACTATAAGAATGTGTATTCAGAAATAATCAAGCTTTTCCAGTCCCTTTTGACTTCTTTCCTGCTGATTTCCTTCAGGGATGGACTATAGGATTTCACCATCTGTGTCGGTGCATGGGCCTGTTTGGCTTATGAGCCACCAACAACTGAATGGCTGTTTTTCCTAGATCCTTCAGGTCTCAACAGCCACAGCTCTCCCAGCCAAATTAGCAGCTGCAGGAGGTGGGAAAGTGGCAATTCTGATGGAAGATGCTGCACTGCTTTTCCCTTTGGGAATGGAGCAGAATGTCATGCATTTATATGTCTGCAAATGAGCAGAAGCACGCATCCTTCATGAGCAAATAATCCTTCGTGGTAACCAGAGGGCAGATGGATTGCAATTAATGGATTAATTATATACCAATAATTGTTAGGGTAACTAGCACAGTCTAGAACAACAAAAGAAAAGAAGAATTGGAAAATAATAGGTTTTTAAAATTATTTTATAGACAACCCTGTTCATGGCAGGGGGTTGGAACTAGAGGATTTTAAAGGTCCCTTTCAATGCAAGCTACTCTGATTCTATGATAGGCACTGAATATATCTTGATCAGTGAAAAAGGTGTGGGAAGAAAAACCTCAGACTGTGCGTATGTCTGTTGGTCTCAACAGCTTGATTTGTACTTTTTACTTCTCAGCTCCTGGTTGCCTCTATGTGAGAAACACTTTGAATTACTCTAAAAGGCAGACTTTCCATGCATGAGGGACAACTGTGAGGAATGGACTAATGTGCACAAACCTGGTATCTCCTCCAGTGTATTCAAAGAGGTAAAGAGTGGAAAGCTGGGAAATGATCCTCGCTTCTCATCTGTCTTGCTTCACTGGATACACGTGAAAATGCTCTGGGCAAATAGGTGCAAAAAAGCTTATTTTTATACTCAAAGTTCCTAAATAAGCAAAGAAAAATCCCAATTACTGTGACATAAGCAAGAATCCCACAGCCAGACAATTAAAGAAAGGTTAATCTACTGAAGGTGGAAGGTCCAATCATGTATTTAACTACCCTGGACCAGGTAAGCCATGACTGTGGGCCTATTTGTTTCCCATCTCCGTGTCTCAGACTTCCTTCTTTGCTCCTGTCAGTTGATTTACACACCTAGCGAGAAATCTGAAGATTTGTGTGCAGTGTTTGTATAACAACCAGGGACAGAATTAAAAGACCTCACTTTGGTAGGCTTGGCTCTTTCTTCCCCAGCTAATTAAATGGCTGAAGAGTTGTCCTGGGTACCTAAAGCCAACTGGCACTGAAGGGCCTGCATCTATGCTGTTAAATAGTCTTAGCTTTCGAAACAGGGTGACAGAATCCAAAGTGCTTATTAGGAATCATTCCTGGCTTAGGTTAACTTCTGAACCATATCCAGGAGTTGTTTGGGGTAAATGCATTTGGCCAGGGATCAGTTCTAACAATTTAACAGTATAGAGACAACTGGCTTTTAGCATCAGCATGTGTTCACTGAGACTTCTTAATTTTCTGGTGCAAGATGCTAATGACCTTCTTAAATGCATTTGCTGCTTTTTCAAATGCAAAAGAGTCATCTGCTTTGACAGATGAAGATTTGCACCATGCACCCCAGGGTGGTAACCAAATTCTTTTAACTACACAATTCGTTTGAGCAGTGACAGTGGCCCCAGTAGTTATAGCCCTTAATAACTTCTCTCTCAGCCCTTTGAAGATCTCTCCTGTGTTACAGCGTTAAGTTCTAATGCTACTCCCTATCTGATCTCTTAGGAAACTTCGAGAGGTCAGAAGTCTCAGTAAAGCAGTCCTAACCAACAACTGCTTGGTTTGTGACTCTTCAATTCTATCTGACTTCTGTCTCTCTATGATGAGAGTTCATTATCTGGTGCAAATGTATGAGGGTGATTGCTTGTAGAAATAGATGTGCCTGCAAACACTTACCTGAGGAGAACTTGGGTGTAGAGGTAAAAATTGTACTCGTCAGAATGAAAACTGCAATTTGGAATGAGAGAAACAGTATTTCATAGAAGTGGTGGAATGCAAAGGAGATCTGATGACTGTGATAAAGGCAAGATTCATGATTCTATGATTCAAGTCATTAGATGATTAATAAGTCAGATTTGAGACAGTGGTAACTTTCAACATGGTCAAACAAAATGTGGCAAACACAGTGGCAGCTGAAAAGGCAAACTTTTAAGAATTTGTGTTTCTGAACTAACTAGCGTTCTCCTCTATGACCAGGACATCCAACCCAAGGGATGTGTTAAATATCTACTCATTATTTAATCACAGTGTTGGGGAAATATTAGAGGATCTATTATCTGTGAAGGATGAAAACCGTACAGCCTCATCAGTGCATAGAGTAGGATGTTTTTTATTATCTGGAGTCATTCTTCAGATCTAGGGAACAATATTTAGTTATTAATGTCCTTTAGTTTCTGGACACATCGTTCATAAAACTTGCACTTCCACAGCAGGAGGGGAGGCTGCCCTGACCCACATCTCTGCTTTCCTGTAAGGCTCACTGGTGATCAGGATTTGTCTATCACAGCAGATAGGTTAACTGAGGATGCACAGTTCAACCTGACGTAGTCTAGGAGGACAGAAGACACAGGAAAACTGAGCAAGGAGAAGAATGTAGTGGGGTATGACCACCAGGGAATTTAGACTAAAAGCTAAGAAACAGAATAGATGTAACAATTTGCTGCAGTTCATCCATTTAGCCTGCTAAGTGGAGGATGGCTGGAAAACTTCTGTGGAGCAGTAATGCTTAGCACAGTTTCTTAAGATAAAGCACCACCCTGTGATGATTGTGGCTCCAGAAAACCTGGTGATGAACCAGCACTGTGGAGGAGTAGTGCAGGAGGTTGATCTCCAGTACTTGGACTTGGCAATGCTTAATTTGCTGTCATGGACATAGACTTAGCATTCCCTTTCCTTATCTTAACTCTCTTTGAATTCCTGAAAAGTTAGCATGCTATGTCCTTTATAATGGGAACTCTAACATTAAACAGTTAGGTTGAGGGAACTGGGCTTGTTCAACTTAGAAGAGAAGGCTGTGGGGTGACCTCATGGTGGCCTTCAGTGCTTGAAGGGAGCGGATAAACAGGAGGGGAATGGCTGTGTGTGAGGGTGGGTGGTGATGGGACAAGGGGAATGGTTTTAAAGTGAGACAGGGGAGATTTGGGTTGGATCTGAGGAGGAAGTTTTTCCCCCAGAGGGTGGTGAGGCACTGGCACAGGTTGCCCAAGGAGGCTGTGGATGCCCCATCCCTGCAGGCATTCAAGGCCAGGCTGGATGTGGCTCTGGGCAGCCTGGGCTGCTGGTTGGCGACCTGCACACAGCAGGGCTTGGAGCTGGAGGAGCGCTGTGGGCCTTTGCAACCCAGGCCATGCTGGGATTCATACCTATTCAAGTATTTCCCCATATTGTCTCATATGCACATATGCACACACGCTCATATGCGTCTTCTGGGAGGATCTGCTCTGTGATCTTCCCAGACGCAGAGGTGAGGCTCACCAGCCTGTAGTTCTCTGGGCCCTCCTTCCTTCCTATTTTATAAATGGGAGTGACATTTCCTTTTTCCAGTCCCTCTGGACTTTGCCCAACCTCCACAACTGTTCAGATATGATGGAGAGCAGCTCTGCGCCCACCTCAGCCAGCTCCTTCAGAACCCTGGGATGCACGCCGTCCAACCCCATGGGCTTGTATGCATTCAGTCTCATGAGCCGGTCTCAGACCTGCGCTGCCCTTACAGTAGGGCAGGATTTACTTTCCCAGTTCCCACCTAGAGGCTCAGGGATGTGAGAAATACAAGAATTCTGGCTGCCAGTGAAGACTGGGGCAGAAACTGATTTAGCACCTCAGCCTTCTCCGTGTCTGTCTGTCATAGCCAGTTCTGCTTTCTCGTTTACCAGAGGAGGTATGCTCTCTTTGGCCTGCATCTACATACCTATAGAATGCCTGGCTGTTTTTAACATCCCTCTCCAAGTTCAGTTCCATCTGTGCCTTGGTTTGCCTAATCCCCTCTCTGCAAGTCCAGACAGCATCCCCAGGTAACACACCCTTGTTTCCACAGCTGCTACAATCCCTTTTTTCCCCTCCAATGGAGATAAATTCAGAAACGATCTAAATTCCTCTAGCTCTGCTCTTGACCTGTTTATCCTCTTGCAACCCTGTAAACTTTCTGTCCCTCTGTTGCCTTCCTCAGTTCTTTCCTTCAATGTGTGCAGACTGAGCAGCGTCTCTGTGGGGATTTTGTGACCTTACAAACTGACGTTGCCCCAGAAAGCACTAAACAACATTTTCATTTGCTGAAGTTGCCGGTGTGTTCTGGTCTCTGACCTGAAGTGTATCTCAGAGACCGAACAACCATTCCTTCCTTCCTTTTAACCAGTAAATGAATAGGAAAATCTATCAAATCGCTACAAGCTGAGCAAAGCAATTTGCTTTTCACCTAAGTTACAGGAGTCAGTAACATTTTTCCTTTTCAGCTGCTCATGCCATGGATTATTGATGTCCTGAGTAACAAAAGGTCTGTTCCATTCTCATGAAACCAGCGAATGTTCCCTGTAGTTTGTCTTCATGCCCTTAATCATTGCAGATAGATGGTGCTGGGGCAAAAGACAGATGGGACATTGCTTACCAAATAGCTTTCCACTGTTTCAGGTCTGGATTTTGTGTAGGTTGGATGTGAATTGTTGTTCAGACTCCTTCTTCTTTTGAATTAGTTTTGTTCAGCTCCAGTTGACCCATAGATATAAATTAACTGTGGGCTTCATATGGAGTGGCTGCATCTCCTGCACCTTTTCTCATGGAACATAAAACCCCATCAGTTAATCTGAAATACAGCATGTTCTGAAATTACAGTTCCTGAATTAGGAGTGAAGAAATCTAGGCTCTAAGTAAGCATGCCTCGCGTGCTCTGCCTCTGCTGCCGTTTTTCTGGTGCCCCTTCCTCTTTGTCAGGGTCAGCGGTGATTACACAGCACAGCAAGAGCATGAACAGACAGTGGGTTTCCTGGAGCCCTCTGTGAGCTGGATAATAGCAATTGGCAAGGACACAAGCCTTCGGATACTGCTATGTGATTAAAAATACATGTGAACCACCCCAATGCTACAGCTGGGGCCTAAGGATGTGGCTTGGAGGAGCTGCTGAATGTGGCTGCCTGCCTGAGCAGCTGGGCACCATTTCTCTGGGCTTTGCAATACATGTGGATGCCTGACTATCCAGTATTAGCAGTGGCTGCAGTCTCAGAATAAAATCTTCAAAACTGTGTAAACCAATGCCCACCAAGGCAAAATGGTACAAAACACTCTGTGACTTTTTCCCCAAGCTGTGTGGTTTATTTTTCCTCCAAAAGGTCACAAAATCCTTTTTCAATATGCTTGCAGTATAAAAAGTGGAGAAAATTCAGCCCAAGCAAAAAAAAAAATCTCTGTTAAAACTAAAAATAATAAAATTCCATTCCACCTACTCCCAAAAATCAGAGCCTGAAACTTCAGCAAAGCAGTGCATTTTGTACTAGACAAAGCATTACATTCAAGTCAATGTCATTGTAGTTCTAGGCGTTTAGCCTTCCCTCCTGCCCCTGGTGATGGCATTTGGATGGGTTTATGCCTTCTGTGCAGGGACTGAGGGAATGGCTCTCCCAGCAGAATCTCCAGGTTGGTGCAGGGATGCTGGCAAGTCCCTCACTGCAGAGATAGTGATCGTAGTGGAGATAGAATGTTTGTAGCACTGGGACAGAGAACATCAAGATTTTTCTTGAAAAGTAAGAAGGCAAGTTCTGTGTGTGAATATTGAATTCGTTTGAAAAAGGGCTGCAGGGGAAATGAAGCTTTTTGGGAAAGTGTATGGAGGGGTTTTGTCAAGAAGTGGGAGAAATGACTTAAATGTCAAGTGTTGTGACCGAAATGAAAGCATGGATTTATTTTAGAAACAGCAGCTTGCACCAAAATGAACTGAGTTAAAAAATTAAAGGTCACTGATAACTTGGAACGAAAGGAAGTGTGCTGTAACATAATGCAAAACAAATTATTCCGAGGGGTTTTCATGTTGCTTAGTTTAATTGAGAAGGACAGTTTTCTTTGGACTAAACCAGATCTCTCTGTTTCTCTTCTGACTTTTGTGCATTAACCACTGGAATGAAATGTCATTTGCCCATCTTTCCAGAGGGATCGTGAGGATGTCCCTGCTCTGCAAATACAGCAAATGACATCTGTACTATCAATATTATTCCTGCTGCAGCTCAGGATGGAGCTCACAGCCTGGTGACAGCTGTGACAGATTGGCAGTGACCTGCACTTTGTCACCAGTAATGCTCAGCTATTGACTCTGTGTCCCTTACCTGAGCAGGACTCCCTAATTCAGGCAGTTTCCCGTTGCATGTCACATCTACCCCATGTTCTAAACTGTTTATTGGGTGAGCTCAGGTGAGGGAAGAGAAAAAACACATATGTTTTTTCAGACTTATTAGTCTGCTTATTAGCCTACATTATTTTTGATTGAAAGCTGTCTGTGATGATGAAGAGGCCAGAAACTGTCAGACACAAGTAAAAGATCGTGGCTTCCAAGCAATTCATTCTAAGTGGTGCCTGAAAGCCTTTGACCAACCATTAGAGACAGGTACTACATTTTTCAGTGTTGTTATCCAAATCACCATCGTGAGGGAAGTGGTAAGCCATCTGATGACCAGAGAGCTATCAAACTAATTACACTGTGATGAATTCCTTTCAGTTCTGTAGAGCATTAAATGCATCCTTAAATGAAGTCATCCATAATTAGAATCCTTCCGAAACACACATGGGCACTGGAGTCCAAGAGAAGCTGATTAATTGCTAATGAGGTTCCTTCTCTGACAAGACTGATTGGAAGAGGCAAGGAAGCAAAACTAGAGACAGAAGCTGGCATCACTCTGAAGATTCAATGAATCTTTGCTAATTGCCAGAGCAAAATTTTGTTATGTAGCTGTTTGTCCAAGCCCTGCAGTTTTAGCCACTAGGGAAGGTATTTCCAGAGTTCCCATAGTCCATTAATGGATGAAATAAGCATTGTCCCAGTGTCACTGATGTTTTTAGATTGTGGGATCTCTCTGAAAATTGAAGGATAAGGCGTTTCTTTTTTGTCACCACACTGTTGAATTCATGCTCAGCTGAGCAAAACCAGTGGTTTGTAAGGGGTGCAGAGACTCATTATCCACACACATTGTCATCCCCGATGTTTCCAGCACGTTTCTTACCATGTACATGGATCTGATGACACGCATCAAAACAGGTGTGTAAGAACTACAGGTGGGCACACGTGGGGAAGCATTCAATGGAGAAAGTGCTGCTTCAGTAAAAGCCAGAGGCAATCCCATGGACACTTGTCTTACTGTACCATTGTATTTCTGCGTGTTTTGCTTTCCTTCCAACTCTGTCTTCTGCCGTTATTCTCAAAAGAAATGAACTCCAAAACTCTCCACTCGTGATTATCTGAAGGTTGAACTACCACTTGCTATTCTCATTTCGTATAACCTTCTGCATTCTCACGGTACAGAATTATGTATGGTGCAGAATTCACGGGAAGTGAAGCCTAGAGCTTGGAAATTTTAATTTGTCTACTAAAATAGATATATTTTGTCTTTTTAGAAGTGCTAAGAGTTTCAGGGTAGGTAGTTGAACATTTACCAAAGCAAGAAGGAAACGCTGTGGGCCCTGTTATTGTTCCTGAAATGTTCTTTTGCTGCAGTGAACAGGTATTTGGAGTGCAGCATTTGAGGAGAGCTGACGAAACAAGACTTTCAATCTGGAGTGTGATCAGCAAATAAACCACAGGGAGTGGGGAAAATAGGCTTTAAAAGCATGTACCTAATATGCTTTAGTTCTGAGATGTCTGAATGAAAAAATTCACAGACACAGCCAGAGAGTAGTAAGTGTAAATCCAGGAAAGCTGTATACTTGAGCTTGTACTTCCAGAAAAGGCTTTTGGTAACTGCTCTTCTACCTGTCCTTTTAATGAATGGAAATTTTGCTTTGGAATCATTCATTAAGGAAAATAAACAGAGAGAAGTATTTATTATTCCCAAACCTTCCAACACATTGCAGCAAATTGAAATCCATGGGATGTCTGTTCAAACAGCACTCATAGTGCTGAGCAAAGATATCCCAGCACTGGGAGGTGCCTCCTGAAGCTTCATTTTGAGGAGCTGGAACTGGAACTGATTGAAGGTGGGAGCTGCACAGTGAAAGGCTGGCCAAAGCCTGTGTGCATCACCTCCCTATTGAGTGCACTGAAAGCTGGGTTCTGTAACCAAAGACATCTAGGGAAAATTGCACAGCTTGTCAAGTTCAACTCCTCTGCACAAAAGGTGGAGGCAGAAGTGTTCATTGGGACTGCCCAGCACTGCAGCTTCCAAGCAGCTCGATCAGCAAGTGGTTCTGATGGACACCCAGATGTTCCCTAGGATCTGGGAGCTGCGAGCTGAAACCCTCTAAAGGGTGGAATGATAGAATCCCAGCATGGCCTGGGTTCAAAGGCCCACAGCGCTCCTCCAGCTCCAACCCCTGCTGTGTGCAGGTCGCCAACCAGCAGCCCAGGCTGCCCAGAGCCACATCCAGCCTGGCCTTGAATGCCTGCAGGGATGGGGCATCCACAGCCTCCTTGGGCAACCTGTGCCAGGGGTGGACGGTCAGTGTGTTTTTCCTACTTCTTTGTCAAGCACTGCTCCTCTCTGAGGAGGTAACTATCTTCTGAGTGTTTAAGCTTGTCTTTCAAGCACCTGGCACATGGATGTCCATTTGCCAAGCTGCAGCATACTGGGTGGTGCTGTGTGGAGCCAGGAGTTGGACATGATGACCCTTATGGGTCACTTCCAACTATCTGGGAAAATAGGGCGACTGAGAGCAAAGTATACTGAATTTCATGTAGCTCTGACAAGATGTGTAGATTTGCTGGTGTCTAATTTGAACAAATTGACAGTATGGAATACTGTCAGAAGGAAGGAAAAGGGATTATTGGGTTACTGAGGAACATGGTAAAATGTAAGGATACTTGCAAAAAAAAGCATAAGTTGACTTAGAAAGAAGAGAATAAAAACTATCACACTGTTTTATGTTCTCCCAAAGGGAAATTTAGTGAAACTGTACTTGGTGTAAGCATGACATGTGTGTTTACCTTGCTCGAACGAGTATTATTTTATTTAGATGAGGGTGAAGATCTAATATTAATTAGAACATGACCTATTAGTAATCATGCAAAACGTACTCATCCTAGTTTTTTTTACTTCTCTTAAGCTATCTATGCACTCAGTTTTATGTGTACTGTATGGAAGCCTGCTTTAAAATCTAAAAATATGCTATTAAAATAAGTAACTTCTAATGAAAGTCTTTTATACTTAAAAAACTCAATACTTAAAAGGCCTGTCAGCTTTGATAGTTTCTACAATACTTAGCCCATCAGATATAACTCTGCGTTTGAGGCCTGGGGTGCTGTTGGAATGAATGTTCTCACAGTACTTCGAGGGGTGCACTTACAGCATCACCTTGAGTTGTTACAGAAGTGGAATTAAAGACCACCTGTGATAAAATGCTTAGATTGCCCTTTGTTGTGCATGTGTACCCAAAGCACTACAGAAAGCTCAGTGTTTCGAGAGAATTTTGTTTCATCCTTATCTAAAATATCCACAAATAATAGAATCACAGAATGGGTTGTGTTGGAAGGGACCCCAAGGATCATGAAGTTCCAACTCCCCGCCACAGGCAGGGGCACCAACCTCCATATCTAATACTAGACCAGGCTGCTATAGAAGGGAATTCAATATGCAAAGAGAAAAAGCCCAGCTCAAGAGCACACACATAGCACTCATAGCTGGCCATAGCTGTTCACTAGCTGGCTCTGTGCTGTACATTATATTGCACCAATTACGCTTTGAGAGGTTCCTGATCATTTTACAGCATTAGTGAGATCAGATCTTGTAGAATGAAAAAGCCAATTACATAAACACAAGGCCGTGCAGACGCACTCCAGCGAAGCTAAAGCTGCAATCTGTCTTTAGCAGCGGTGGTTTTATAGCACACGCTCTCATACTTAGCCATGCTCACATCGATCTGGAGGGCTCTGTCACTGCACAGCTATGCCAGCAGCTCAGTTTAGAGCAGGATTTAATATCAGATAAACCCTATGAATTAAAACTTATTTAAAATCAGTCTGATTTGACTTTCTAATTTCTATCTTGGGTAGGAGAACCACTTGGAAGCTTTTCCAAGAGCAAGGAGCAAAATTCTGCAAATGGCTTTTTACCCATTGACAAAAATGCCTTTTGTAAGATGCAGCGGTGTGCTGCTTTAGGACACCTGGCTTTAAGCTGTGAATCACTGCCTTTTTAAAGACTGAAGAGGAGGTAAGAGCAGATATTATAAGTAAAACACTTATGCAGTCATGAGGACTGTCAGAGTATGTGCTCTCATCATGAAAAAATACACCTTGAGTGTTTGGGCTTTCAAGCATGCAAAAAATGTAAGATGTATATTATTTTGTCTCTGACACTCAGCTGTAGGAAAAAATGGATTGAAATAATCCCTGGGGTAACTCCTCCTGCCCCCATATGACTCCCAGGCATGAATGTACTGCAGTGCTTTTGTTTCTAGCTGTTAACGGGTACTTAAAAAAAGAGGGAGACTTCCATAATCAAGGTGCTATTCAGCCATGAGTTCTGAGGCATCCTGGGTATGTAGGTTCTACTGTGGCAGAAGCAAGGAAGTTAGCATATGTTGCCTGGACTGAGCTGGAGCTTCACAGAGCCTGAGGCAAGGTAGTCAACCAAGCAGCAAAACATCAATATAATTGTTGTTAATACAGCAAGACTTCTTTACTGTGTTTTTCCAAAATCTTACTTTTTTTCTCAGTAAGAAATGCATTTTTTACCCCTCTTCTAAGGATAGCAGCTTATTAGTAGTTTTCATCCTAGTTAAACAGCAGCATCTTCCAAAGCATGAGTTGTGCATGACTCCTTTCACCCAGCGTCAGCAGCAACCGGAGCTTAATTCCACTGCTTGAACACTTCCTTCTGCCTCCCAAAAAAGTACAGGCTAACTAGATGGCTGGAAAGAGAAATGGCATTTGGGACATGGGGGAAAGGAAGATTTAAGGATGGAATGTTTGCAGCCATAGGAAGAAGAAGGAAACGTGTGCAATGGTAGGAGTACGGGCACCGAGTTGGATGACAAAGCATCTTTGGGAAAACAAAGTTTGGGAACCCTTGGAAAAAGACGAATGTCAATTTAAGTTAGGGAGATATTAATTGAATGAGTGTGTAAGGAAGAGATAGAGATGAATATGTAGGTGAGTACCTAAAGCACAGCCCAGATCGATTACTTGCTGCTGTCAGCATCATCCGTGCAATGTAAGAAAGATTGAATGTGTGCTATAAAATGCACCATTTAACAAAGTCCAAGCTATTAAGTAATTAGAATGTAATATGTGAACATGCTGAATATGCTTATTTAAATGTAAACAGCTATTCACTGTTTATTTTTAGCACGGGAAATTATTCAGCTTGTTTTTTTGTCCTTGCTGTTTCAGATATTAGCGATCTGCTGCAGGTCCCCAAGCCATCAGTGAGAGGTGGCTGCTCTGAGCAGTGGCAGCCAGGGATTCTGCTGGAAGGGTGTACGAACTGCAGAGGAAACAAATGTGAGGTGGGTAATAAATATTCTTTGCTCCAATGGACTGAGGGAATACTGACATTGCAGTTCTACTCACAGAGTGATCAGTAGTACGGCCATTTGTCAGTGACGTTAAGGACAAAGCCTGAATGCTTAACCGATGCCTAATATTACCCACTCAGTGGGAAAGATTAGCCACAGGATAAATGGGTTGACTTATAAGATGGGGAAATAGTTCATTCAGGTGAGACGAAGAGAAGTGAAGCTGGTTGTGTGCTTGCACACAGCTCTCTGGGCTCTGTCCCTGCAATTGGATGACTGAAGGCAGATTACTTTGCCTGCCTTTTAGAAGTTATGCCAGATAGCAAAGCTATAAGCTCTGTAATTTCCCAAATGAAGACTACAGTTTTGTTCCCATTTATGCCTTCTGGAAGTGAAGCATAGCGTGTCTGCAAGGCCTTTCTGATGCTAACACATGCTGGTCCAGCAGCTGGCAGCATTAAGCAGAGCTTTGCTCATGATATGGTTAGTCCTGCTGCTGCTGTTAGTCCCAGCCATCATAAAGAGCAGGGAAAAGAAATGCTCATCTGCCACAAAAAGGATGCAGATGCATCTCTTTGCCAGTAGTATGAACAAGTAAACCTGTGTGTGGACTTTCTGGTGGGTCATCCTTAAACCAAATAGTGAGGTGCCAAATTTAGACCTAAGACTTTTATTTAAAGATCTTTGATGCTATTAGCCTTTTGTGACAGCCAGTCATTCACTTCTTTCTAGATTCTGAAAAATACATGAGTACCCCTCATCAGCTTCTCCTGAAGCATGTGAATTTTTAGGTCTTTTGGATTGAAATTAACATCAGGAAGGAAGAGCTGGATGTGCAAATACTCTTTCCACAAGAAGCATAAGAAAACAAAGAATCTTGTCAGGCTCTATTTAAGCTGGATGCTCTAGCAATCATAACAACCATCCAGTCCCACCCTCTGCCGTGGGCTGAGTGCCCCCAGCTCAGGCTGCCCAGGGCCCATCCATGGCCTTGGGCACCTCCAGGGATGGGGCACCAAAGCTCTGGGCAGCAGTGAGATCCCTCCCACCTGAGCTGTTCTACAGTTCTGTGATTCTGTGATCACTTCTGATGGATCATCTGTAGCGCAGGTTGGAGGTTTTGGTGGTGCCTCGTGGGATTTCATGTTTGGTGTCTCAGGTGGCCATCGCTGGATGTTTGGTAGGATTTGAGCAGAGATATCTGATTATATGAATTGCATTGAATAGAGGATAACTGTGGTATCACATTAAATAAATTCTGCTGCACAGGGAGAAAACTTTCAGGAAAAATCAGGTTGAGAAAAAAAACATAAAAATATGATGTTTGTTGCTCTCCTGCAAAAGTATTTCTTAAGAAAAGATGACATTTTGGAATGGATCTGTAGAACAATTTCTTTGGTAGGGGAGGTTGGCAAGGGAGATTCCGTGCTCTGCGGAACTAAGAAAGAGATCTTTTCCCTCTGCTTTTGTTAAAAAGATAGGCTTTTTATTTGTTTGTTTCTGTTTTTATGAACATAAATACCATAGAAAGAATCATGGAATCCCAGCATGGCCTGGGTTGCAAAGGCCCACAGCGCTACTCCAGCTCCAAGCCCTGCTGTGTGCAGGTCGCCAACCAGCAGCCCAGGCTGCCCAGAGCCACATCCAGCCTGGCCTTGAATGCCTGCAGGGATGGGGCATCCACAGCCTCCTTGGGCAACCTGTGCCAGTGCCTCACCACCCTCTGGGGGAAAAACTTCCTCCTCATATCCAACCTAAACCTCCCCTGTCTCACTTTGAAACCATTCCCCTTGTCCTATCACTATAACATATTAGAAACCCAACATATTAAACACAGAAGATACATTTTCTAAAACTAATGTAAGAAGTACTAGAACTTTTCTAGGGGTCGTGATTTCCTCCTGAGGTATTTCAGGGTCCATTTGCACGCTGCCATTTTACTGCACTCCAGCCTGCCTGAGCTGTGACAGGCTCTGTAGCTGTGGCAGTCTGCAGATCTTCCTCCACCTCCGGAGGACTCAAAGACCACCATTAACTTCATTTACATCTCTGGGAGCTGGGTGTGCGATGCAGCTGTGTCAGTGCTGCTCAGCCCTAGCTGGACAGGATGGGTTGGGATGCAGTTGGAAAAGAGGAGTGAAGGGAGCTGAAAGCACCCTGTGCCGATTCTGTGCTGTGTGAGAGGCAGAAGGAATTCCATCACACTGTCCTTGAGAAGGAATTACAAAAACATGAAGACAAAAATGTCAGCAGATCATTGTAATTCAGCTTTATCTTCTCTGAAAGGAAAATCCAGAGTTCGGCTTGTAATCATTTTCAATTACACTGCAGACTCAAAGCTGGGAGATTTTTCTGAGACCAATTTTGAAGATTTTAAACAGAGAGATCAGAGGAAGCTGCACGAAACTCATTCAAAGATTTCGCTTCCTAACCCCTAAATAACAGAAGGTTAAAGATAAGAGAAATCGTTCAGACAGAAAGGAGATGTGGAGACAATGAAGAAATATGATCTTATACCTTATAGTAAAATGAATAATTCATATCCCTTAAGTGTATCAGACCAAGACCAAAAAGTCACACTGCTGTCTTTGTTTATAGGAACCCTGATCTCTGCCTGGAAGGGTGTGATGCTCTCCAGCTATTTCTAGGTTTGTTTCTGCTAGATGTGCTGACGTTCAACGTACAAGACCTGCAGACAGGCACCATGGCTCTCCATTTAGAATTTTAAATGGAAAACCAAAATATTTTCTTCTGCCTCATGCATTTGAAAAAAAAATTAAATGCAAATGGGAGATTGCCAAAAGAATTTAGAGAATATTAACAGATTTCATTTTTTGATCACTATGCAACAAGGCAAAAGCCAGTACTTCAGTGAAGCTTCAGAGTAAGTGTTTTCTTTTTTAATATCCTGATGGCAACAATCTGCTTGATGTTTGATGCCAGTTCTGCTGATGATTGGTATGATGGAGAAGTTATTAAGCAGGAGTGATGGACAATCTTTCAGGAGTAATTACTTTAACAGCAATAAAAAGGAGTATATGAAGTACACATGATGACACCTTTGTAATGGCAACAGTTGCTTTTGGAAGCTCTCTCTGTAGCTATGTCATGCTGCACCAGCACAATTGCTAAAATAATTGTACCCTAACAACCATGGGGGACAAACTAAGCTATGCTCCTAAGTGCCGCATCTACACGTTTCAAGTGCTTCACTACTTTCCCAATTCCTTTCCATGCATCTTATGTCCTTTTTTTTTTTTTTTTTTTTTTCTGTGCACTCTTTTTCTCTCTCTTTTTTAATCATTGTTTTCATGTTTTTCTAATGAAAAGACCTGGAAATTCTAACCCCATTCCCAGTAGTGCCTGCATCCATTCCCATGCAAATGTCATCTGCAAATTCAAATGACCCCCTTAGAACTTTGATGAAAGGGGGTAAAATTATGAGGAAATCTAACTTGAATGTCTTTCAAGTTTGTGGAACATTCTATTCACCATAATAACATAAGGAAGGCCACATTGCCTTCCGCATGAGGAGAATGCCAAAATCCTTTCTTAATAATAATAATAATAATAATAATAATAATGGCTTCTTTCCAATCCATTAAGACAGTTAAATGAATTTGCATGTTCTTTCCTATTTCCTTATAGAAGGTGCTCCCTTCAGAAAAATGCTATCGCTCTTGGCAATCTTGTTGTTATACTTGAATTTGGATACCAAGAATGGGACTGGAGCTTGAGCCTGGGAAATGCTAATCCATGAACACCAGGCCAGAGAGCTGCTGCAGACTAGAAAAGAAGTTATTGGCATCCTGCTCTGCTTGCCTGTTCCATGGGTGTTGAACAGCTGGGCCCATGTTTCCACCCAGAAACTCTTTTGTGTATACATATTTCTCAGATGTGCTCATCACTATTAAAGGATTGTGTTACAGGATTACCTCAAACAGTGTGTGTGTTCCAGCCATTTCTTTCCTAAGAAGAGTTTTGTGCAATTATGTCTTCATTTTGAAATTACTTGGAGGTTCATGCCATCAGTTCTCTTCCATTGGGGATGCTTTGACCTGTATCTCATTTGTTTCTCACCTATAACTCATAATTTTATTTTCTGAAGATGCAATTTTTGGGAGATGTAATTTTTGTGTACTGAGAACTGTTAGGATGAATTACAGGGAGTCTGGCAGATGGTTGACAGCAAGCAGCAAGTCAGCCTGGTTGACCAGATGATCTCTTTGGAGTCAGGTTGCTACAAAAACTGTGAAATGTGCTGCTCTTATACTGAGTTGTGAAGCTGTCACTTGGCACTTGGGATGAGTGTTGGGATAGCTCAGCCTCCTTTGCACCATGGAGTTGAGTGTGAAGAAGAGAAGGACCTGGGGGTGTTGGTTGATGCTCGGTTGAACATGAGCCCACAGTGTGCCCAGGTGGCCAAGAGGGCCAATGGCATCCTGGCCTGCATTAGAAATGGCCAGCAGGAGCAGGGAGGTGAGCATCCCCTGTACTCAGCACTGGTGAGGCCGCACCTCGAGTGCTGTGTTCAGTTTTGGGCCCCTCACTACAGGAAAGATGTTGAGATCCTGGATCGTGTTCAGAGAAGGGCAACGAAATGGGGAGGGGTCTGGAGCACAGACCTTATGAGGAGCGGCTGAGGGAGCTGGGATTGTTGAGTGTGGAGAAGATTAGCTCAGGGGAGACCTCACTGCACTGTACAACTTCCTGAAGGGAGGCTGTGGTGAAGAGGGATCTGGTCTCTTCTCCCAGGCAACGAGCAGCACACGGGGCAATGGCTGCAAGTTGTACCAGAGGAGGTTCAGGTTGGACATAAGGAAGAACTTCTTCTCTCAGAGAGTAGTCAGGCACTGGAATGGCTGCACAGGGAGGTGGTGGAGTCACTGTCCCTGGCAGTGCTCAAGAGGCACCTGGATGAGGAGCTGCGTGTTATGGTTTAGTACTAGTGGTGGCAATGGTGATGAGGAGACGGTTGGACTGGATGATCTTATAGGTCGTTTCCAACAGTGGGATTCTTGTGATTCTTGTTACACACTGCTCTTCCTTCCACAGCTGACTTTTATTTGTCCCAGAAGAATGGGACCCATCAACTTCAGTTACCATCCAAAGCTTCCTGGTCACGTCGTGTAGCGTGTTTGCTTTCAGTTAGCAGAGTGAAGGTGGCCATTCTCCTTGATGAAGCTGACAAGCAGTAAGTTGTTAAACTGCAGAAACTCATTTCTGTCACTCATGTGTCAGAAGTGATGGATTTACTGGGCACAGGCCTCCGGGCACTTTGAAGTTGAGGGCTTGGCTGAGCCCAAAGTGCTGTATCATATCAGCTGTCCTTGCTAGTGTGAATATGTTCTCTGCTTTATGTGTTTCTTTAGCAAAGCATTTTTTGTCCTTACAGGTGCTTGTGAATACCACCTTATTAGCACCTGATTGTGTTTTAACCACATAATTCAGTAAGGCCCTGGGAAAACCTATACTGGCACTAGGAAAAATTAAACAAATTAAGACGTAAGATTGTTACCTTAGTCTATTTAGTATAGACTAAAAATAATAGTCTTTTTTTTTTTTTAATTATCATTTGTCTGGAGAGGAGAAGGTACCTGTTTAGAATAAAAGCTCTCAGATACTCTCAAAGTATTTGTCTGTTCTTTGTTTGTTTCAGGAACTTCAGGTTGTTGGGTTTTTTTAGCTCTATCAGTTGGTTTCTAAACAACTCTGCTTCTGTCTTTAGAGTAGATCTTGTTTGGCGCACAGGAAAACTGCTGTTGTGGAACCTGTTGGGGCTGCATTGTATTTTCTTCCCTAGGCTTTAAAAGAACTCTAACCTGCATATTACTGATTTATCTTTTACATGAGGTGGTCCAAGAGCTGGAGGTGCTGAGAGGAAGAGGAGATTAGACATCTTCTCAAGCATCCCCTGGGGAATCTTCCAAGATTCTCTATCTTGCAAGAAAAAGGGAAACAAGACTTGTTAGCGATTTTCATCACAGATGGACCTCATAATTGGAAGAGGGGACCTTCAGAAATTGGTTTGTGTAAACTTGATAACCATGGGTGCCTCTATTGCTGAACACCCTCTGCAAAGCAATGAGAACATTCTGTGCTTCCCTCCAAAAAAACCTGATGTCATCTTGCACTGCTAATGGTGAGACTGGAAGAGCATCCAGGAGAGGTGAACCCACAGTAAAAGGGAAATAATGCCCTGTTCTCTCTACTTGTTTTGCCTGCGATCTGCTGCCTACTAGAACAAGCTGTTCATTTCAGATAGTGGCATTTATTTTTGAACTCTGCCCTTAGTTTTATTACTGAAGGACTTGGGAACAAATGCTCTTGCCCAAGCCACGTTTGCCAATTGTGTAACCTCAGCCGTGCATATTATTGCATAGCTAATTTTTGCATCAGCACCCTGCCAAGCCAACTGTCCCATTTTTCCTCTGTATTTATGCACTGGGGTACTTTTGTACAGTTCTGGCTCAGTGAGCCTGTAGAGCAATCAGTTACCAGGCTCATGGATTTTCATTGCACTCGTGCTTCTGGGAAGCGCCCAAAGACTTCTGTGCCATCCTATGCTATGCTCACATCCCTGTTTTCTTCCACAGCCATGAGCAAACAGCTGCTTCCAGGTCTGTGTGGCTTATGGAGCACAGCCACAGCATTTGCACAGGATGATAATTTAAGCGAAGAAACCTCTTTGATGGGTCAGCAGGGGGAAGGCCCAATTAAATAATAAATACAATAAAAACATCAAAGTTTATCTGAGACAACTGCAAGAAATTCTGGAAGTGCTTCAGCCAAGAAAAGAAAAAGATTTTGAAATTTGAATTTGTCTCCTGATGGTGGTTTGGATGTGAACACACATCCAATAGTTAAGCAACCACTGAGTGTGAAATCTGGTGTACAGGAGATGGGTGCTGACATCCTTTGTTTGGCTCCACTGTAATTACTTATGTAAATCAATTACAGAAATTATATTATGCTGGGTAGAACCTTCCCCAGTTTCCAGATGTCAGGGTAAATGTTGGAGGTTAGAAAAATATCAGTAGGAGATGAGCAGAGCTTGTACCTTTAAGAAGCTTTGAAAATCTGTATGTTGTACTTTTCAGTTTTGGGTAGGAGAAGAATTATAATGAAGAATTTTGGTCTTGGGGCTGATCCTTGCTCAGAATTGAGTCAAGCCAGAGGATCGGTGAGGCACTGGCACAGGTCACCCAGGGAGGTGGTGGGTGCCCCATCACTGGAGACACTCAGGGTCAGGCTGACGGAGCACCTGGTTGAGCTGTAGGTGTCCCTGTTCACTGCAGAGGATTTGGGTGAGGTGGCTTTTATGTGTCCCTTCCAACTCAAACAATTCTGTGATTTTATGCTTATTTGGATTGGTTTCCAGTTGTTGTCTGTGTTAAATCCTGACAAACAGCCGTCCTCCTTCCAGCAGCCAAGCATGAAGTAATCTGCACCTATATCCAACAAATACAGGAAGACCTTTCCAAAATGCTTGGCATTACTCAGGAAGGATTTAAGATGATCTACTGTAAAAATTACCAGATCTTTTTTGATCTCTGCCAAATTCTTACCTTCAGAAACTACTATGAGATTTATAGGTAACGTTGCAGTTAATTCTAACAGAGTACACAGGGAAGCATAAGAACAATGTTACAGAAACACCTGAAATGACATCTCATAACTACAGTGTGAAAAAAATTGACTGTATCATAGGAACCACAGCTCTTCAACTCACCAGGTTTAATACCAGGTTGTTGCATTACTGTTCAATCTTTATCATTTCCCAGTTAACAGCAGTTGCTGGGGCTACAAAACATATTAATCTGACCATTGACAACTGCAAATTCTCGGCAGCTGCATTCATCTACTTATTTTTTGTAAAGGGCTAAACTCAAATCTGAAAGGGATTTTATCAGTAATGTCATTGCTTACAAAGATGAATATAGAATTTGTTTCTGATATCTCTCCACATGTGCTTGCTACCCCAGCTAAAAGCCTAACAATGCACAAATACCACCATATTTTCTCATAGGTCAGACAGGAACCGTCCCAGTTCAAAGCTGTTTTTCTTTCTAGCATGATCAGTGACGTTGATGTAAGTGCAGCGATATACGTTTCCATGAATTTAGGATGTTCACACTACTGGCAAGTCCTAAACAGCTTGGAAGGTACCTGGTCAATTCCATGCATAAGGAATTAGGTCTTTTACATGATTAGCCTATGCAATTTCACAACAAACTTTCAGGTCAGTACCTCCTACTCATCGGATTCAGTAGATCTCAGGACTGGCAGAGCTGCATTCTGTCCCGGATATCCCCGTGGGAGCTCAACAAATTGAATTGTGCTAGATGCTGTACACTGAGCCTTCTGCAGCAGAAGGATCTGCACTGAAATATTCTCTGCTAATGCACAGCAGATTGGTTCCATCCAGGCCAAAATTTTGGGTTAGGGCAAGCAGTTGCATCGCTGCATCTTAATTAGTTAATGCTCCCCACATGAACCACGGTAAGTGGGAAAGGCTCTCTGCTGCTCCTCTCCATTCCAGCATAAAATGCAATGGCATTAGTTACCAAAATGCCAATAACAGTCTCATAACTGCAGCAAGCTAAAATCAGAGGTGCTTAAAACCATTAATTTGATTGCTTTCAATGTGTATTCCTCCAGTGTCAGTGGTTAAAATTGAAAATCTGAAATAAAACCTGGCAAAGTATTTGAAATACTGCTGTTTTTTTGGTAACCAGATTTTTTTTTGTGTGTGTGAACTAGGCTTTACAGTTATTTTTCACTGTTCTGTAAAGGCAAAAGTAAAAACTACAGAAGAGTTATGTATGTCCCTACCCTGTCTGGCTTCTGCTAGAATTGAGCTGAGTATTTTTTCTGAAATATTTACTAGCTTTACTTCAGATGATTTCCAAGAAGATCTCAGGATAGCCTAGAAATAGCCCTTCGGAAAGGGAAACCTTACAAATGCAGGAAAAAATTGCCTTTAATTCCTCTACATCTGTGCTTTACAATGCTGTGAAACTTGGGTTGTGCCTGACGTGAAGTTAATTGTTCTGTTATTTGAACTCTGCAACACAACACAGAGCCTGGATAATTAAAAACGTGTACGATGAGAAGATGATTGAGAGCAGTTTCCTATCTTTTCCACCCCAAACCAATCTGATTGTATTAGATCTCATGGAATGATACAAGTCGGAATTCGCTCACAATTTATCACTGGTGGGCTGAACCTCCTGTAGCTGTAGTACAGCTGCAGTATACTGAAAAAAAAGGATGAACAAATGTCAAGTACTTCCAATTAGTATTTCCCTTTATGGCCTTGTCTCCTTGTGGGGTGCTTTCAGTAAGATCCAGAGGCTCTGAGTCCACCCCAAACAGGGATGCTGCAATTGGTGTTCTTTACTACCTACAATAGCATGTTGGTTTGTTGGGTTTTTTTAACACTCTTTACTGAACTTCCAAGAATTGAGCCATTTCTGTACTTGAAGAAAGAATTATGAGATGTAGCACAAGAAAATTATTAATTTTATACTTAAATCATTAATTTACCTCATCCAGAAACACTAAGCATCTATTCTGAAGCTGTACTAGATGTATATAACACTTTTCCAAGGGCAGGATGTTTAAGGCCAAATATTACCTTTTTTTTTTTTTTACACATGGAGAAGAGTGAAATAACTGTTCTGGATATCTTTTCTTGCAGTTTGATGGGAAACAGCCTTTGTTTCACTTCTTGCAATTCTGCTCATGCAGTGATGCACAGCAACCCTGGGGAGTCGCAAAGGGAAAAGTCATTCATCTAGCCCTGATCACAGGTGAAACAGATAAGAAAAGCAAACAAGTGAATGAAGAAACAGCAAAACTACCCCCCAAATCCTCAGTTCTAAGCAGTTTTGAAATAAAACATTTCTTAAGCCATCTTTCACTTTAATTTCAGGAATCTGACCTCCAACCAGAGAGTAAGGAAGGCTGTTTTGCTGTGGCACAATGCTTAAAGATGTGGAATCTCAGAAGTGAGCTTACTTGGATCAAAATGATTTGGGCAGTGCAAAATTGCATTCAACGCTCTGTGATGATTTTGGGAAAGCAGACCCTCATGTTTTAGAGTCGAGAGCCCCGCCAGCAGAGAGGAGCCTTAAGGGGGCCAAAGCCAGGCAGGGGCTCCTCTGGGCCCTGACTTCACCAGTGCCCTCTGTAACTGCAGACCCTATGGAGCTGAATCCCAATGAGATGCCTGATGATCCCCAGCCTCCTCCCCTTCCTCTCTCCCACATTTCTCTGTTTCTAGCCCCATGCCTCCATCGTGCCTTATTTGTCTGTTTTTTTTTCTGTTGAATTGGAGAGAAAATCTTGGGACCCAGCTGCTGCTCTCTGACCTATGGCTGTCTGCAGGGAAGGGCTGAGCCTTCACTTCAGCCTGGCCCTCCTGCCAGAAAAAGTATCTGCTTCTCCTCTGGGGATGTTTAAAAATTCATGTGGGCAGTTTTTAAGAAAATGTCAAGGCAGTCCTTGATAGTGTGCTTTCTCAGGAAGAAATGCCAACAGATCCTGGACAAGGCTTGAAATCTGACATTAAAGAAAGCTTGGCTGGATCTCTGAA
The DNA here is from genome assembly GCF_019232065.1 of Centrocercus urophasianus. Classification (NCBI taxonomy): domain Eukaryota; kingdom Metazoa; phylum Chordata; class Aves; order Galliformes; family Phasianidae; genus Centrocercus; species Centrocercus urophasianus. The sequence continues at coordinate 361,772 of NW_024884966.1, forward strand.
ACTATCTGCTGCTGAACATATCAGAAACCCAAACGATGTGTGAGTTGGAGAAGGATGTGGGTGAGGGTGCCACAGTAAGGTAATGACACAAGAAATGGCAGCAGAGAAGAGAATTAAAAATAACCATAACCATTAAGGATGTGTGGACCACGTGGTAGGATGTTATGTGATGGGCAAACAAAATATTGGAAATGGGAGAGTATAAGCAAGGGGGTTTTTCTCTTTTTAAGGACAGAATGAGTTGTAACTGAAGGTTAATTGCAGGATACTGTTATTAGGCATTAAAGAGGAATTTGTTTTGCAGAAGCACCAGATGCTTATTAAGTTTCAGGGGAGGGAATGTACAAAAGAACATTACCAGCAATGGCAATAAAGGTACATAAGTAGGATATAAAAATGGGAATAAAAAACCTCTTTTTCACAGAGTACAGCGTATTACAAATATAGAATCAATCTCTCTCTGATCAACTGCTGGCCAAGGAGAGAATCATAGAATCCTCAGAGTTGGAAGGAACCTCTGATGGCCATCAGCCCAACTCCCTGCACTGCACAAGGACACCACAGCTACATCAGGTTGCCCAGGGCCTCATCCAGCCTGGCCTTGGAGGTTCCAGGGATGGGGCTTCCACCACATCACTGGGCTGTACCTTGCACTGACACAAGCTCACTTTTCTGCTACTTTTCAAAGAAAATATTGCCAAGTAACAATAACAAACGTAAAGCACTATCTCTGTTTGAAGTGTTTTCTTCCTAAGCTTTAGCAGAGATTACATCCCTGACTCTGTGAAATGCTGAAGTCACGAAGGCCTTTGGCTGAATGTGGTTCTTCTTTTGTAATAGTGCCTGAACTGTAGCTGAAGGCTGTGCCCATTCCAATTTCCCCTTCTTTGACTGCCTTACTGCTACGCGTTGATGCATGCATCATTTCTTCATCTTGATAAAAACAAATGATGCTCAAACTGCAAACTTCCACTGACTGGAAACTAAAGTGAACATTCAGGTATCTTTGAGCAGCACTGCATTAACACTGTAGTATCCAGCAGTAATGCAAACATGCTCAGGGGTTGCCAGCTGAACTCGTGTGAGCCTCTCTCCTGCAGTGGGTGATATCCTGTGACCACGCTGATACTCGGGGCTCTGGAGAACCCACTCACACCAGAAACACATTCAAGCACTTGCTAACTTCAGCTCTGCTTTGATGTCAGCCATCTGGTAACTGAAAGAACCATAAACAGCTGCTGCATGTATTGCTTGGTGATGATCTGAAAGTGCAGGAATAGCTTTCCTGCTGTGCTTCTCTCCTGTCCTCAGTCAATTGGTTGCTCTGAGCTTCTACTTCCCTTTGTCAAGTTCCTAAAAGCATTTCTCAGCCTTTGAAGTATTTTGAAGGCCCTGAATTCTGTTACAGCAAGTGCTACAGAAATGCAAACCATTGCTGGCATATGATAGCACATTTTTGATTGTTGAAGGATGCAAAAGTCTGCAGCGCAGAGAAAAAAGAGATGGAAGGGGAAGAGTTACAGTGGGGATAAACAGCAGCCTGCTGAAAATGAATTCTGATTACCTGTATCCAGGTACTGTTCCTGATTGTGTCAGCTCTTGGGGTTTTATACCTCGCTTTTATATACAGTACTTCAGGAAGGGAGACCCTCAGCACAGTGTGGTCGATCCCAGCACCAGATGGAGCAGCACGCTTCTCCCCCCACATGGCAGCATGGGGCCCTCATGCATTGCAGGGAGCTGTGATCTCTAACAAGACCTTCTAAAATTAGGGCAACTCTATAGAAGGAATTAAGACAAAAATTTAAAAAAATCAAAATAATAAAAAAAAATCAAAGAGCAACACAAAATATGTTTTCAATCCAAAACATTTAATCAAATATTTCAGTGGTTGCACTGTGTGCTGAAAGACATTTGTTGTCTACAGATACAACCAGAAAAAAAAACATAGCTACAACTGTTGGCAGTAGACTTGCTTTCAGCTTTTTGTCTTTCTCTCTTCCTTCCTGAGCTGGGCTAGGAGGAGCTCTGCTCTGTGCATGGCATCCTGTACTCCTCATAACATCATGGAATCATAGAACAGCTCAGGTTGAAAAGCCCTTACAGATGATGGAGTCCAACCGCAGCCCAGCCATCCCACCCCAACTCTACCAGCCCTCCGCTAAATCATGGCCCTGAGCACCACATCCAAACGGTTTGAAACACAGCCAGGGATGGGGACTCCACCACCTCCCTGTCAGCCCATGGCAGTGCTTAGCAGCCCTTTCTGTAAAGTTTTCTCTGCCCATGTTACTGTAGAATGGCTGAAGTGGAGGACAGAATGACCATGGATCACATATCATCTACTTGCACACAAAACTGTGTGACTAATGCTTGCTTTGTCTTGTCCTTCCTCTATGAGTAGGAGTATGTGTCAGTGTGGTATTTAGCTCTGGAGATTCATTGCACTGCAGTTCTTACAATGTCTCTGAGGAGCCTTTCCTGCACGGATCTATTACATCTGATCCCTGCCCTTGAGAAGTGGAATTGTCTGCTGTTCCGAGCAGGTGAGTTTTGTTGCATGTTGAGCTCAGGATAACTGAATAGTTTGATGAGAAGAGAATTTCTCCTTCCTTCCCAACCTGGCAGTTCAGTGCAGAGGTTGTGCAGAGGTTGTGTAGAATCCACCCTAATGGTGAACAGATCGTGAATGTGTCACGTTAGCGTAGTACTGATGACTAACCAAATATGAAACCTCTTCAAGGTGGATGAATACTGTGCACTGTTTTTAACAACTTCTGTTGCTTTGAGAAAGTCTGTTGCTGTTCTCTCCTGCATGGGCAGGTAGGAAGCTGTGGAAGTGCATGGTCTGAGGGCAGGGACTGCAGACCTCAGGTCTTTATCAGACCAGGGATTCAATCTAAGCTGCCTCCACCTGAAGCCATTTATCTTATTGTACAATCCAATTCCCTTTTCTGTTTATCATCCTGGACTATCCCTGTCCATCATAGACGTTGAGACACTATCAGTTTCTTTTAAAAAACTTAATGTTTTCCACTTCAGCTCATCTTAAAATGTTTTTATTTCTTATTTGTCTTGCCAGTGGTGGAACGAAGTTGGAAAAGAATAGAGTTTGAAACCATTCACTCTCCAGGCAGCCACCCTGATGTGAGCACAGAGAAGAGTTGCTCAGTCTTGGTGACAGTGCCAGATTCAGACCTTTGTCTTTAAAAGATCATTTCCTATCTTTAGTGCACAAACATTTTATTTCTCCTTTCATAGAACCACAGAATGGCTTGGGTTGGAAAGGACCTCCAGGATCATCGAGCTCTAACCCACCTGCTGCATGCAGGGCTACCAACCTTCAGATCTAATGCTTTGTATTTGTCCTTTGTATTTCCCCCGTGGCTCAAAGCAGCAAACTCCTTCTCCTCTGTCTTCAAAAGGTGATTGCAAACAGACAACACTCTGCATTTCCATGGAAAGGGTGTGCCATACGTGACTTGGTCAGGTTTTATTGTTCACACCACTGGCACATCAGTACACTTCATTAAATCAGGTGAATTTCTCCTGGCAACATGCTAGAGGACCAACATGCTAGAAGTTTCACTTTTATGAAGATCAGACACACTGTAAATGTTCAGGACTTTTTCCTCCGGCAGGGATTTGGGTAAAGTTGCCTGGGGACCACAGCTGCACTGAGGCCTGCAAGTGAGATGTGATAGGCTACAGAAATGGAGAAAAGCAATGACCAGTACTGGTGCCTGGCTGAACCAAATCTCTGTTTTATCCCCAGCTCATGGCTGTTACTGCCATCAGTCTTGTTTATCATGCCTGGCAGGTGAATCTAGCTTGCTAAGAATCACTGCTATCTTCAGAGCAAGAATGCATTGTTCCTGCAGTGCTAATAGAACAGAGTAACTCAGTGCTATAAAAGAACACTATGAAGACAGACTGATTGAAAATAAGGGTTGTATGGGATCCAGTTGCTCTTGGTCAGTGTAGTTCTTCTGACCATGGTACCTTCCATGTCATGCAGTCATGATCAAGTTCATGCAGTCTGGAGACAATTATGCTTTTGTTTGTGAAATTCTTCTTTCAAGAGAAGTGCAGTAAGGATTGTCTGACTTGTAAGATGCACATGAGTCACTGCAAGGTTCTAGGAACATGACAGTTATCTGATGGAAGGGGGCCTGGGCAGCCTGAGCTGGGGGGAGCACCCAGCCCGCAGCAGGGGGTTGGGACTGGATGGGCTTTGAGGTCCCTTCTAACCCAAGCCATTCTGTGACTATGATTCTACAATCTGCTGACACCTCTTTGTAACCACAGCTCTCATCCTGCTCTCCCTAGGCAAAGATCTACTGCTATCTCTGCTTACCTGTTTGCAAAACCCTGGGAAATAAAAATCTTCCTCTTTACAGTATGCTAATGGTTCACTAACTCTCAAATCAGTGCAGTTCTTAACAAAGAATAGGACAATCCAGTAATAAAGGAAAGCAAATTTATAGACAGAGTGTAATTAGAGCTGGTAAAGCTGCTCTTTGCTATTCAGGAGTGTACTTGACTCTGTTTTCCTGTTGTTTACTTGTAGTCATTAGTTGTCTGGAAGAATAAATCTGAAAAAAAGAAGAGACAAAGCATTTTATTCAGCAGAAGGAGACACCGTGTTTACTTGTAGGAACAAAAAGAGCACAAATTGTGTTTGAACCCTATCTGGAGATCTGGACAGAGGTGAGATGAAGTGACCTCTTGTCTTCATTATGATTTCACTGGTAGACACCCACAGAATGGAGTCCAGGTATGCCCACCTCTGTGTTGATACTGTTGGTGTTATAGAATCATAGAATCATAGAATCACCAAGGTTGGAAAAGACATAAAAGATCACCCAGTCCAACCGTTCACCTATTCCCAATAGCTCCCACTAAACCAGGTTATCAGGGTGTGCGGGGAGCTTGTTCCTCAGGCTGTGATACCCTACAGTCCACGTGTCCCCAGAGCTGTGTTACAGATGAGCAGTGATGTGGGTGGTGTGGGTGAGGGCTGCAGGGCTGCAGAGTGTACAGCACCAGTGCACTCCACAGACAGCCCATGAGCCGACCACAGCAGCACTGCTAAGCACAGGGACAGTGAGGTTGGCTGCAGCTTGTGGATCCTGACTATAACATAAATTGTTTGAGTCTGGGGAAACGAGCTGACATGGGAGGAAAAGAGGAAACTATAATGCAGAATGCTAAATCCTGCTCTGTTCCACAACAAATTATGCAAGTCTGCCCTGATAATTTCGAGATCACATTTCCCTTTGCACTGCAGCTTAAAACCTATTTTTTCCTGCATCACTCCTGGTGGTTATTTTTCTATGTTGTCATTCAAGAGTAATAGTTGTACTCATTCACCTCCTCTCCTCCAGCTTCACTGCTGCATTGCTGTGTCTGACATTTGCAGCTTCAAGTTTCCTGCCCTGTGAAGGGTGTTACTTCATCTCAGCTAATTTATTTTTCAGGCCTTTAGTTCATTAGGACTTTTGACTAATGAATATGTTGTTTTCTCCGCCCTCTATCCCTCCTTCACTCTCTGCCTCCCTCCATAATCCCCATCTCCTCGAGTTGAAGGCTGCCTCAGCCTGAACACCAGCTGAAACTCCTTCCTTTCACCTACCACCAGCAGACGCATCTAAGAGATGCATTCTCTTCCAAACTTTTCTTAAGACTCTATTTGTTTCTAAAACTGGGAACGCTTTTCATTTTCAAACGGCTTCAGTTCTCATGTTTTTCCTTTGAATCACCAGCTTGCTTTCTATAATTCACCATAACATTTTGATAGAGATGTGGCTGCAGAGCACTTCCTCTGACTCACCAGATGAAGCCTCCGAATTTTAAGCTCTTTGAGGCAAAGAGGGTGACTGTGTCCTAGTTCTGCATAGTGCCATGTGTAGTGAAAAGCACAAGTTGCAGAATAACACTGCTGGAAAATGAGGGAGGAGGTATTCGAGTGGAAATAACACAGTGGATGCTTAAGACCACCTGGGAAATCAGTGACCACTTAGCTTGACTTCAGTATGCTTGTATGAGAAGTGAGGAACTGTGAGAATAGGTAGGTGGGGGAAATGAGCCTGCTGAGCACTGAGCAGAATGCCTTTGAGACATTCATCTTGTTTGACAGAAACAGGGGCCTCTGTTTGTATTATGTTACCCATCTTCTCTCAGTAAAGTGTTTCATACTTTCCAATCTAAAACTCAGGATGCTATGGACAGGTGATGGTGTGATTAACATTGGCCAGCAGTTGACGTTGGCCATCAGAGCAAAGTGAGAGAGGAACTGAGGGCTGAGACACTGGGTGATGGCACAACACCTTCCATAGAAATTACAGGAGGGAGCAACGTCTGTTTCACAGCCAGGAGAGAGCTCAGAGTAAATGTGGGATCGAGATTTTTCCACAGTGCTGATTAACATTGCAAATTGCACCACGGTGGAAGTGTGATGAATGACAGCCAGTCAGAGTGAATAGCTGCTAAATACCCAAGTGAGAGCAGAAAGAGAAACTCTTAAGCCATGTGAAGTTCTGAAATAGAAACAAGCAGTGTGACACACACAAGTGTTCTGGAGAGATGACAGCTAAGCTTCATTCCAAGAAACCTACAGAAAAATATTTAAGTACAGAAATTATTGGAAATAGTATTATGTTAACAAAGTTAAGTGCTCTGCAATCCGAAGGAGATTGCTGCAGAGCAAGAAGTGACCTAGTTATAGTTTGTTTCTGAACGTCAGAGATCCTTCAGCTGATTAATATTTCTGTATTAATGTTCGTATTGCAACGTTAAATGCTCTTGTTTATCTGAGGCTCTTTGCAGAGCTCTTCAGTTTGCAAATACACTTAGGAAGAAAATCAGCATGAAAAGATGTAAAAAAATGAGGTGTCAGTAATTCACCTTAAGTGTCTCACGCTTTCATTAAACAACTGCAAAGTTTCTACAGGGCTGATTTGGGGTTCCTTTAACGTGGGCTGTGAGTTTGAACACTGAAATCTGAAGGAGGCCCTCCTATCTCGCTGCAGCCTGTGGGGATGCACAGATGCCATTCACAGCCTGAATCACTCCATTTGTCCTAAGCAGGTGTGTGAAATGGACCACTCACAGAGCTGCCTCACTCACCCAGTTTTCTCCACTGACAGTAAAGCTGGTCCAGGATGCTGAACTTAGGTGTGGGGAACTGTTACATCTCTGCAGAGTAAATCTGCCAGGTCTGTGCTTCTCAGGCTTTTCAGAATGGCAATTTGTTTTTTCTTTACAGCAACTCATGTCTCGATTTCTCCCCATCACTGGGGCATCCCTCTCCCTACACACAGCGTGACCTCATAACTTCCTTGTCATCACTGGGTTCAGCTGGGCAGGGGAGCAGTCCTACCATGGGCTTTGTAGGCATTGCAATGGTGAGGAAGAATAGGGTGTGAAAAATGTTACTTCTGCTTTTGTGCACAAGGAACGTAGCCCTGCCTGGGATGCCGTTTGCACAGGCTGTGCCTCCTTTGGTTCGCAGTAAAAGGGGTGTTGTCATGTGGCTCTGTGGTACATGAGCTGCCCAGGATGACTGGCAGAAAGGAAAAGGGAGGAAAGGGATTAAAAAGGGCTTGAAGGAATGATCATACTTTGCCTTCTGAATTAGTCCTGACCAATTGTTTGTGAAGTGCTGCCCTGCAGGCATCAGAGAGCAATCCTCATCCAAAGCAAATGAATCCACCTATGATCCTACAATTACTTCTTTATTTGTCTGTCCTGGTCAGCTGGTGTCCATCACAGTTACCTGCAGCTAAGGGTTGTTGGGACCTTTGATACAATGCAGCCTCTTTCTCTCCTCCTGACTCCATTTTCATGCTTTGAACAGTGAATGAAGTGATCTCTGATGGGAAAGGAGACTTTAACATTTGCCATCTCAGCTTCTACAATCCCACTTGGGATCACATCTACTAAATTGCCATCCTCTTCATAACTGACACTTTGGTGCTCACTCAGTTTCATGAACTCACAGCACAACTCACAGAAAAGCTGTATCAATTCCATCATTTGAGATGTGAACATAGCTCAATCTTTGTGCGTTTGAATGAAGTACATGGAAGAGCAACCAATACAATTTAGGATGTATCACAAACCTGATTTCCAAGATTTGCTCTGGCTGAAAACATTTCAGTTTTGTCAAGACACTTTGACCCTCAATTAAAGAGAATTTGGATCTCAATTCTGCTGATCTTCATTAGGATGATGAAAACAACCTGCTTGATGTCAATTCTGTGGGTTGAAATGTTGCCTTCCTGTGCCTCTTCACTCTTTAAACAGGTACTCCACAGGACTGTGTCTTCCTTGAGGTGTCAGAAACATTAGTTCTCTATCTCCATAGCTATGATTAAATTAACGTAACTGGTAACCTTGCACATTTTGCAGAAGCCAAGTCTAGTGTTAAATGTTTCAAGTCAAGATTTGGCTGTCAGCACATAGAACCACAGAGTAGCTCAGGTTGAAAAGCCCTTAAAGGTGATGGAGTCCAACCGCAGCCCAACCATCCCAGCCCAACTCTACCAGCCCTCCACTAAATCATGGCCCTGAGCACCACATCCAAACGGTTTGAAACACAGCCAGGGATGGGGGCCCAACCAATCAGTGTGACTCAACCACATCAATGACTTCAGCTCTGAAAGCGGCCTTCCAAAGACTCAGATTTGTACACTTCCACCCAGGCTTCTTTACAGTAGGTGTGCACATGTGAGCGAGGTGTCCAGTCTCCCATCACTGTCAGTACAAATGAGATGAATCTGCTTTTACACTTCAGTGTTACATTGCTTTCAGCTACAGCAGGATCAGGGAGTTGCTGGTGACCTGTGGAACCACCAGAGGTTCACTTTGTCCAAGGACTGCTAGATTCCCTGGTTTGATAGACGGACTTGAGGAGGGAGCTCAGGTGTAATTGGTGAGGAGCAGATGCTACGTGTACATCTGTATGGCATTGTGGGGAACCAGATCACCCTGAAGAACTGTACAAATGTATTGACAGGAATGTCAGTTGGAAATATCCTTTCATGCTGCTCTTTCTCTGGGTGTATAACAAAGAAACCAATGTAGAAATCATTGCCATCTGCTTACAGAAAGGGAAAGACATGGATGTTGCTTTGTGGATAAATGGGAAATGCTTCATATTCTGGGCTGGAAGGTGTATAAAAGCCTTCCAAGGAAAAGGTTTAACTAGGCTAGATTTAAGTAAAACTGAAAGGCAGAGAGAGAGAAATCATAACCAAGAGAAAAATATGTTGTCCTACAGTGTGCAATTAGGACCAAAAATACAATGAATTAAAAAATGAGCTGAGGTTACACAGCTGGCAGTGATACTTCTCAAGTTGTTTTGGACATCTATAGAGTGATGCCAAACCTCACACTGCAGGATTGGTGACATCTAACAGTCACTTGCTCAGAACCTTCATTTAAAAGGTAAAGTGTCTCTTCTCAGCCTGCTGTTGTCCTTTTCATACCGTGGCAACGTCTGCTGCCAGAGATGGCATTTGGGATAAGGTGTGCCTTATCTCAATGCAGAATAACAGTTTCTGTTTCCCCAGGTCAGTCAGAACCAAGGTTGTTTTCACATCCTTCTTCAACATTGTTTAGATACAGCAAATAATTCCTGCATGGTGAGAATGTTCTGACTGCAGATGAGGTGTGCTAGGGAAATGGTAGATGTTCTGTCAAACAGGCCGTGGATGAGAACTGAATAATATGCAGCGGAAGGTGAAGGGAAACTGAGTTCTGCATTGATGAGGAAGAGATTGTTTGGTCAAGCAGATATTTTCATTTCTATTGTATGAGAAACGAATTGAGAACTTTTGCACATTCCCCTCACCCTCTTTTGTTCCTCCTCAATAAAAGAAATGCCATTTTTTCTGCTTTATATGCAGCCACCAGTTTTAAGCCCAAAAAAGGCAGACTGGCTAATCTCCCTGAGGTGACTTTCTCAGTTGTGTGAGATGCTATTTCATCCATTCTCATTGTGCCTGCACCATATCCCTCCTCCACAGATCTTTAGCATTTTCTTTGCACTGATGTTCACTGCACGGTGCTAAATTAATCCCTCCCTGGTTGATACACACAGTCACGAAAAATAAATTTTGGTGCTACTGCGTTGCATCAGATTGGTGTCAGCAGGTCAGCACAGGCACTGCTTTTCCTTCTTGCTGAACCTGGTGTGGGTGGGAGCTGTGACAACTGCAGTAATGATGGCATCAGTGACAACGTGCCAACCACAACTCCAACTGCCACGATATTCCTGCAGCAGTTGTGACTGGAGCTGTGTGTCAAACAGAAAAAGGGCAAACTTAGTAGACTGGAGCCAAAGGAACATCTGCCATTAACAGTGGGTGTCCCAAGTAACAACGTCACCGGACCTCATGAAGTTTTTCACCTATTTTGTTGCATAAATATACTTTTTGTAAGGAGTTTAGTGTTTATCTCTGGCACTGTTTGGGATGGACTGCACTGTATTTTGTGTCTTTGAGATTTGTAAGAAAGGTTTACTGTTCTGTTCCCTAAAATTAACTATTTCCCCACAATAATAGAGAAGAACATTTCAGGGTTGAGAAAAAGAAGAAATGAAGGCTTCAGCATTCTGAAGGACTCAACTGCTACCAAAAACTCTCTTCTTACTACGTTTAAATGTATGAGATATTTTACAAGAGGTAAAAATAAGGAGCAGTACTGTAATCCTGTGGGGAAAATGCTGTGCTCCCACGACCTACAAGTCACAAAGATGGGTAGACTCAACAAGGGGAAAAAAATACTTTTTCTGATGTTGTTATGCAGCAGAAGAAAATAATGTAAATATTTGTGTTTCTTTGACAGGTTTAGTCAAAAGCCCAAGGGACCATTCTTCATCTGGCACTGTGTTGCAGAAGATAAAAAAAAAAAAAGAAGATAAAAAAAAGGCATTTTTCTACACAACATAAACTCCTCTATAGACATCAATTAGAGACCCAGCCTCCTCATGAGTATTTCCCCCAAATCTGTTCAGTGCAGTAGAATGCAAAGCAGTTTATAGCATCTCATAAAGGACAGATGGAATGAGAAGAGAACCTTCCTCTGCTTACTTTTCTGGCTTGATGGTATCTCTACAGGAACCTTCTGACCACCATGATGAAAGAGGGAATAAATAGGAGATGGACTAGGTGACAGAGCATGACATTTGCTGCTACATGGAGATGGAGACCACTGGAACTGCAGTTCAGAGAGTCAGGCATAAATTACCCACTGCCCTCAGAATGGATGGTTCCAGGGTAAAGGCAGACAGGTAAGAGTGGGCTGAAGGTGGAAAAAAAAGCACCTTTTTGGTTTTGATTTTAATTGATGATGAGCATTCACACCACAAGTTGTATCTATCTAAAATACTTGAAAAATCTAGTCCTTTCTCAATGGGGAGACGCTCAGAAAAAAATAGATCTTGAGTAATTTGTAATAAAACCATGTGGATGGGCTTAGCACTTGAGCAGATGTGCCCTGGAGGAGTGGGAGTCAGGAGTTTGGTCCCTGTGCTCAGCAGACACATTCTTAGTCAGTTCTGCCCTGGTCATCCTTTGGGTCCTTGGGATTTGGTGTAGTTTTGCTATTTAAGTTCCTCATCCGTAAAGCATTAACAAGCCCCTTATCTCCATGTACTGTAACTTCTTTGGGGCAAGCATCGTCTCTTGTATGAATTTACAACACTTTGCATAATGGACCTTAATCTGAACTCCTTTCAGATGCCTCTGTTGAATAATAATGATTAATAAAATGGAGTAAATAGTATTTAGAAAAGAGAAACGGAGTGCACTGATTTACCATTTTCTTCACAGGAAATGAAGTGTAGAAATAATTGGAACTGAACAGCAGTACCTATTTAGAAGTTGTGAAAGAAACTTTTTATAGTCGACAATAATACATTTCAAATTCTCTTATCAAAAGCTCTTACTGGGGTTTGTATTTCAGCTAAATAAAATAAATTGTTCTCAATGTAAATTATTCTCTTTTTTGTCCCTAAATGCACACCAATATTCTGAATGCCCACCCTGTGAATGAATTCTTATCGCAAAGACATACGCAGGGTTACTCATACATATGTGCAACACAACCCTTTGATCCATCTTCTCACAACCTGTCCTCACTGTGAGAAAGATGGACATTGCACTAATGAAACAACACGCAGCCAATTTGGTGGGAATAAGACATGGTGAGTGATGCAGACAGATGTGCTGTATACAACAGTGCAGTCACCGTGGCAGGGCTCATCTCTGCTCCAAGCAGACACCTGGGCACTGCCGGGTCTCCATGGCACTCCATGTTAAGATTCCATTTCTGAGGGGCAACTCACCCATCCTAGGGTGCTGTCCTTCCCAATGGACTAGAACAACAAGACTGTAGTAATTCAAGATGAGAAGCAATTTTTCAAAGTTGGTGCCAGGAATTTTCTGTCTTCATGCGACACAGACATGGAATTAAACACTGCACTAAATATTTTGGGTATTTCCAGGTACGTTTGTCATCTCTTGATTCAGCTTGCTGGCTGTCCTTGCTGTTTATTTACAAATGGTGAAGCAGTAATCCCATTATCTTTCTTTGGTAAGGCTGCTTTGAAACTATCACGTGCCTATGCAAGATGTGGTCATACAGCTTGCTTTGACATGGTATCCTTCATACTGCGGGTTTGTGAGGAAACCCTCTGGGATTCCTACGTTCTCCTCCCAACGTGATTTTCAACAGCAACACTGCTTTGTTTCTTTTACAGAAAGTTGAAAGCTGAAGTATTCACTCCTCTGTCATCTTATGCAATACAAGAAAAACACCTGTGTACAAAAATGGGAAATGCTTCCATTTGCATACCCTCTGCCTATCTATGAAGTTTTGCCTTTATATTCCCTATATTCCATAGCTAGGAATGAAGAAAAGCACAGGAGAAAATTCAACAATTTATTTGCAGACTTGTGACACTGCAGTTGGACACAGCCCATAAGAATGGCAGAAGGTGTGCTGAACCATTCAGACACCTGCTGTCCTGACTGCTAGAAATAGCCCTGAAGAGCCAAAGGCTGTTATGGTTTTTGAGTAGGAAAAGTGCTTCTGGCTTGGCCTCCCGCCACCCGGCCACGTCTGTTCTCTTCCAAATGCTGAAAGCAAGAGGAATGTCAGTCTGGTAGCAGGGTTGGAGTCCATTGGGTGGGATGGCAAAGTGTTGGTTAGATGATTCCTTCACCTTCCCCTTGTTGGTTAGGTTATGAAATTAGTAGATGTGGGGATTGTTTCTAAGTAGGGCTGTACACTATTTAGGAAAATGGAGTCTTGTCTGAGAGACTGAACTTAGCTCATGAAAATTAGGGATGGCAATGATTGGGTTTCAGCTGCTGAACTTAGTATTGCATCTCATGTACAGACCTTGAACAGTGAAGGTGAATGAAAAGCTCTCCGTGAAGAGGAGAAACCACGAGGAGCTTCTTCACAGGTAGAGAAGGAGAAGGAGAGAATGGAGAAGGTCAGTGGAGCAGCAAAGGGGAGCATTCCTTGTTTGGGTGAGCTGGGGAGCCAGAGGCAGTGCCAGAGCACACCCAGAGTTCACTTTGACTGAAAACTGATAACATCTATTCAACTCTCACTGCTTTTGTCTCAGACATTTAGCGAGACCAGAAAATGACAAGATCTATAAATGACAAGGGCTATGCAATAGATTTAAAGGTTAATCTTGTCTATTCTTTTGCATCTTATAATTGGTATTCCATAGAACTGCAAAGCCTGTGAATGAGGGGCTGATGTTCAGATGACATGAATCAACTGAAGTGCCATTTCCATCAGCTGCCTTACACATTTTGCTTAGCAGTGAGGTACACCTATTCATAAAGATTCGAAATAGTTGCAACTAGAGTTTACAATTTGTTATTTTTAGATGATTTTCGTTCAAAGTTTCTGTAAATACTTAAGCATCCTTAATGCTGCAGCTGTAAATATGATGAAAATCTCTGCATACTTAACAGAGAAGCCATACCTGAGAGCAGTCTTGTCTTTCACAGCAGACATTTCAGATGGTTACTGGAAAACTAAGGACAATAAGAATGTTCATGACAAAGGGAGTCCTTTTTTTTTTTTTTTTTGGTATGTGAGGTTTAATACAGATGTCAGCAATCTTGGAGACAGCACAGAACTGGTGACAAAAGCTGTCACAGATAGCTACAAAAAAGTCTGGAAGACAACTCCCTAGTGAGCAGAGCCATGCAGAGGAGGGCAGGACATGGAAGCATAGTGGCTGCTCTTCATTTCTTCTCCCGTGCATTGGAGCTGGACATCCAGACATGGATGGAACTGGAACATCTAACTCTGCTTAAAAAGGCATCCAACCTCTAAGAAGAGGTCAATCAACCACAAACTGTACTTCATCTTGGTCCTCCCAGTCTCCAAAAGCTCCCCAAGATCCCATAGACTCTACCCCATTACTTTTGCCTGGTGTGCTGAGATTTGGTCCTGCAGGAGCTGCTCTTCAAAACATCAGGCAGATGAGTATGCTGGTGAGCAGGGCTGTGCAGGGAGGGCAGGATAGAGAAGCAAGGCAGGAGGCTGCTCTTTGCCATGCTCTAGACATCTGGACACGGACTGAACCAGAACACCTAACAGGTCTGTCCTGAGCAGCAGTAAACAGCGTCCACACTCTAAAGGACAGATAAGTCACCCACAACCTGTACACCACCTTTGCCCTTCTGGACTCTGAAACCTCCCTAAGGTCCCCTTGACCATACCACACCCTTTTTGCCTGGTTTACAGTGACTTGGCCCTACAGAAGCATCACTACTCTTTGCAGAGGTCAACAAGGAGGTGGCGACACAGAGCCACAGATGGCGACAGCGCTGGGTTTGAAGTTGAGCATCCTGATCTGCAGAGCCGTGCAGGGGAGAGCAGGAGAGGGCAGTTGAGCAGATGGCTGCTCTTGCTGCTTATTCTGGACCTCGAAGCTGGACAAAGATGGAATCAGGAACTGTGGAAATGTGGCACTGAGGGATGTGGTCAGTGGGCATGACGGGGATGGGCTGGAGCTGGATTGATGATCTTAATGGTCTCCAACCTTAATGATCCTATGATTCTCCTGTGCTTTGCAGCTGGTTATACAGACACTGATGAAATAATTATTTTGCAAGGAAAAAATGATCTGCTGGAATATATCTTGTATGTCTCCAAAATTAATGTGCATTTTCAGCGTTTTCTTAGAACTGCTGAAGTTAGAGCCACACAGTTCTTCAATGATTGTAATGAATGTACTGCTAACTGTGCTGATGGAGTGCTTGCAGACAGCAATACACAGAGCCTGAACTCAGGTTGGGTGGAAGAAATGGGAAATGAAGCTGGTTAAGGCTGAGTTCCAAATCAATCTGAAGGAAGGAAGATGTTCCTTTCACTCTGCTCTTCTGGTACCTGCTGAAGCTCACAGGCTGTTTATTTTAGAAAGGTTTGTGACTATGACCACAGTTTCCAGCCCACCACAGTCTGTGTGTGATAGCATCTGCATATGCACGAGTTTCACCCCTGACTCCATTAATTACACCTGTGCTGTGAATTTCACATTCTGGGCTTCACTGAGGAGGTGGGAATTGTAATGTTCTTTTCCTCCCGTTTGTTTTGTGACGTTTGGTTCAGTTGCTGTATTCCACTTCAGCTTCTGGATAGTGGCCTGTGACTGTGTTGTGTAGGACAGCCCTTCTCTGAGCAGTGGGAATGGCCCTGGCTCTCCACAGCACTGCTTACCAACAACTATAAACATTGCCATGTTATCAGCATTGTTCTTCTCCCAAGAACCAAAACACAGCATCATAGCAGACACTCTGAAGAAATTAATTCTGTTCCAACTGAAACTAAGACAAACAGTTCGCTTTTCAAGATGCCCTCTCCAAACAGCTTTGTTATGGGAAAGTAAGTTTAGTCCTGTGGTAATTCATAAGTTTTCAATGGTGAAGATTATCATTTACTTTCAGCCTTAATTTCCCAAAATGTAGAATCAAAATGTAAGGTATAAGCTCTATTTCTCTCTTGGCTGTGACTGTAAACAATGATTAAGAGTAATATTAATCTAGATACACTAGTTTCGGAGTCTTTGTCCCTTCAAGAAACTGCAAAGAAAAAATCAACCTTCTTTACCTCTTTTTTCCCTTCCCTACTATGTCATGAAACAACATGTTTGCTACTACAGGAAGGGACTTAGTGCAGATGTATCTGTGATAGCTCATTTCAGTTCCCAAGCTCTCTGATGGGATGAGTAGAAAAGTCTTGAAGTGTTTATGCCATCTCTGCTGTAAGGATGAAACCCCAAACCACTGCAGTTTATGGCCCGGCTTTTGAATGATGTCTGTTATGCCAAAATCTAAAACTCTTCAGCTCATGGCCTGGAAAAGCTTTATCACTTATAGGTTTCAGCCTTTGCTTATTTCTCAGTTGTCTAGACTTAGACTTAAGGTGTTTCACTGACTGCTGCTTGTCTGTCTGACTTGAATGGCTAGATCCTGGATATATCAGTGTAAGTCACGTGTATTTTTTGAAGTAGCAAGCTATCACATAGAGTAATCATCAATGGAGTGTCATAGTCAAATAGGAGTGTTTCTCATGGGGGCCAACACTCAAGCACTATTCCTAATGAACTCCATGTACCTAAAGAATACTGATAGACAAAAATGAAGGATAATGCAGACACCTGTAACTATTGTGGTGAAAAGCAATGTGCAGTACCCTAGATCTGTCATGAACAGAAATTTGCTCAATTCTGTTTTAGCAGCAAGTTAGAATCTATTAATACTTTTACAATAAATCACAAGATTAGATGTCTTGATTCTTAGTAGCACTCAATCAGCAATGAATCATTAGCTAATTTAACACTATTCAGTGGAATTTGCTAGAGTCAAATATAGTGACTTTGTTAAAGACTCAAGAATGAGAAGGTTCACATGCAACTTATTGCCAGGAATTGGAGGGGAGGTTTCTAAATTCAGCTGCATGCTTGAACATTTGATCACCTCTCTGTGCTACTCACCCTTCTCTGTTCTCAACTCCCAGCGGATGTCTGGGGTCTGTCCCAAAGAGAGCTCCTCTCTGCTGAAGTCTGTTACTGGTGATGCACAAGAAGCCCACTCTGAGAGGTGTCCCAGTCCAGGAACAGATCCAGATCACCTCCTGCTGCAATCCTCACAAACTCAAGGCACTTGGGTTCCAATTCCTCCCTGTACTCTTCACTGCACTATTACCCACTCAGCTGAACATACAGATAAGAGTTACTGCAAATATTCCGCAAGGGGAAAAGTAAAATGTTGTACAGTATAGAACAAGATCCACCTGCTATTATGCAACCAGTTCTACTGTCTTCCTTCTGGAAGAATGTCCCTAGATCTGTTGAAGAGCCTTCAGACTTTCATTGTGTTCAGTTCAATCACAGAATCAATCACAGAAGCACCAAGGCTGGAAAAGACCTACAAGGTCACCCAGTCCAACCATCCACCCATGACCCATAGATCTCACTAATCCATGTCCCTCAACACAAAAACACAAAATCCAAATGTTCCTTGATCACCTCCAGGGTCGGTGACTCCACACCTCCCTGTGCAGCCCATTGCACTGCCTGACCACTCTTTCAGATAAGCAGTATTTCCTAACATCCAGCCTAAACCTCCCCTGGCTCAGCTTGAAGCCATTCCCTCAAGTCCTATCACTGTTACACAAGAGAAGAGGCAATTTGTTTTCTTCATCAAAAGCCATTTCAGTTCTGCTGAAGCTCCACTTATTGTATTAATTCTCTGAAGTCTGTTAGGTACTAATTACTTAATGATAGCTATAATAATGCAATGATGATACTGCATCAAAAGTCAGCAAAGCTAAAGTATCTAGGAAGAAAATTATTTTAATATATAACCAATCAATTAGATTAGAATGGCTAAGAAAATTTCAGAAAAGGATGTAAAGAAGATTGGATATTGCCAGCCATCAGGCAATAATGGTGAGTTGAGAGAGTATATGTATGTATATTTATAAATATAGTTTATCCACATTTATCTACTAACCTCTGTTAAACTGGAGCTGAAGCCACAACTGAGCATAGCACTGGATGCAATGATGCCTAAGTTTTGCTGTAAGATTTACATAGTACAACAAAGCAAAAAACCCACCATTTTTTATGGGTTAAGTATTTTAGAACTTAAGTCTCTGAGGAGTTCTTGTAATTTGAGTTTTGGATGGTGATGAAACAAATGTTTATGACCTAAGGAAGAAAAGCAGACCTCAGAATTCTTTGGTGAACTGTGATGGCAACAAACACTGTTTCTGACATTCTAGTTCACTATTTCAATGATTACTAGCATTAAACTCTTGTGGTAGGCCATCCTTGCAAAGCTACTGGAAGGCATAGAGGCATCTCAGCTGTCACCGGGAATCCACCCTCATCTTCTGAATGCCGAGTTTCAGAGAATGCTACAAATGAGGTGGATGTTCAATTGCTCCATTTTGTACAAGATTGGCCAAAAGCTGAAACTCATGAGACACCATAGAGCCAAGTTATTTTCTACGCTTTCGTTACTTGGGATTTAGTCAAGAACCTGTCTGACTTTCAGCTCTGGATAGGAACAGTTAGAAGTGACAGATTCACAGAAGCACAGCTGCTTCTGAGAGTGGTGGCTGGAGAGCAGCCAGTCCTTTTTACACAGCCGTACCAACAGCAGAGTGGTTTGTTTTCCTCTCTCTACTGCACAAGTTTTAATCTGCTCTTGTTCAGGTCTTTAAACTATAATTTTTTTTTCTGTAGACTTTCCACCAAGGAAGCAGCAGAGATTTCTTTACCTTGGATGTTATTCATTTTAATTGTTTAGCACGGAAAAACATTGCCCTAGAAAATGGTTCATAATTCAAAAATGTTGGCAATGTTAATGGATTTTCATGATGGCAATGTGGAAGGGGCATCTTGACCTCACCTCTGTCTCTTATCAGGACGTGTTGTCAAACAGGTAACAAAGCATTGCTTCTCTGTAGTACACAGCATAAATTAATCAAGGGAAACTCCCACTTTTGACAGCTAGCAAGCACTCTGATGGCTGCACTCATTTTCTCCAGGGTAACAAGCAGGGAGATGGCTGCTCCTCACTGCCTGTTTTCCTGGACCTCTTTATTAACCTGCAGCTTGTCCCCCAGGTGCCCTATCAAAGATGGCAGCCTTGTCATTAAAACTGACAGCTGTACACATGTCCATATGAACACGTACTGTCTCAGTGCTTACAATATTTAAGGCAGGAAAAACAGAAGGAAAAAAGAAATAAAAAAATGTGATTATTTTCTCATAGGAAGAGATCAAACCCCTGGCCTGCTCACAGCCTTTGGGAAGGTGCTCAGGGCCAGGGCCCAGAGAGCTTCCAGTGCAGGTGAGTACTGAGGAGGAGGAGGAACTACAGAACTACTTCAGGAAAAAAACAACTTGGGGCTTAAATATTAAACAAGATGATGCTTGAATTTAGTAAAGGAATGAGTAATGAAAGGAATAAAGTGGAGCACAAAAAGTGGAGTAGAATTGTTTTCTTAGGGAAAGCCCCTGTTAGCTCTATAGGAAAATACTTCCTGGTTGAATTGTAGGGATTGCTACCACCAAATGACATTGCTTTTGCATGACACTCCCACATGTACAAAAAGCAGCAAGCCAGTCTGAAGACATGGTTCTACAGTCTACAGACAACAAAACAACTCAGTTATTTTTTGGAAATTCAACTTCTGTCTAAATGAGATGGAGTGCTCCAAATGAGGTGTATGAAATGATGCTTTAATTGCTCAAGTTTGTTTTTAATTGCTCTGGCTTCATCTGATTACCTTTTACACTCAGGACATAAGGTGAGGTGCTTAGAGACTGAAGTCCCTTACATGCCCTCCTATCTTGCACTTAATTGATGGGCTGTGCCATAATTGCTCTTGAATTAAAATGCCTTTTAAAAAAACTTTTCTACTCCAACATCACCTGTTCCAATATGGTTGCACACCAGCAGCAGTCAGAGTAGCAATGTAATTATTTTCTAATTGTTTTTTACAGTAATAGAATCAAATGACTTTAGGCATATGCTTAATTTCATTCTGTTTTCTGCCTAATTTTACAGGAGGATTCTATCTGGTAAACAAAAGCTGGCAATGCTCTTAGCCCTGAATATATGCAGATGGCAGTTTCAATTTCCTCATGCTTCTTTACTCATCTGTTTGCTGTAATAGACCATTCTTCTGCGTTATGGACTTGGAATACAATCTGAGAAGTATACATGAAAACTAATAACATGGTAGTAGAGAGTGCTCCTAAAGTAATGCCTCCTATTTATATCCATGGAAACTGCAACAGATACAAAGAGCACGATAACACCATTTGATAGAGCAAATTCTCAGCTACAAAACAGCCTTTTTCAACACAATCACCACCATCAGCTGTGCCTTTTCACTGATTTCATCAGCAATAACAAAACCCTGCTGGCCATGTTGGTAAAAATCTGCGTGGCCTTCTGGAATTCGGTTTGTCTTTCATGTCACTGTCACCATTGCTGAAATGCACCACTCTCCCTTTACTGTGCTCATGCTCCCTGCTTGGTCTCCATAGACATGCACAAGTGTCAGTGAGTTTCAGTGGCTGCCATTTTTCTCTGCACAGAGGAATTCAGTTCCACCCCATTGCTCCATCCCCACTCCCATGTCAGACACCATTCTGCCAGCCTGCCCTCTGCTGCCATCTGTCACACAACATCGTGGACAAGGACACTGAGGGGAAGGTTCAGCCCCTGCTGCTATCCCACCAGCACCTGTTTCTGATGGTGGGACAACATCATAAAATAGGAGGCATTACTTTCAGGCTGTGGGAATCAAATGTTGTTTCTGCATCAGAAAAAAATAAGATTGTTAATTTCATGGGCTCTGCTAACATTCGGGCCCTTTATTAGAAATAATAGTTCTTTCCAGTGGCCTTTCTACTTTATTGGGGTTTTCTGATAGGTTTTCATTGGTAATCCCCTAGATCAATCTTTCCCAACTACACATACTCAGTATGTAAGTAATATGTATGTATATGCATATTGAAATCCGTAGAGATTTGGTAGATGGAGTGAATTATAAGCACCAAGACTGAAGCTCCTGTCTGTCCAGCCATCTGAAAAACTTCTGGGCCTTCAGTTAAAGGGAAGACAGATGTAATGAATATCTTTACAAATCAGAAACCCCTTGATGTTGGAAAACTACTAGCTTTTGGTGCTGGATAGACAGGGCCTGAGTAATAGAGAATTAAAGGAGAAGTTAAATGATTAAAAACATACATATTAAGCTAGTAACAACTTATGTATAGCCAGCATTGAAAACAGATGTCACACAGATGACAAGAGTGTCCTGAGCAAATTAAGAGGACAATTTGTTGCATGCCTCAGGGAGTGCCTGCAGAAGGTAGTGAGGAAGATGGGGCACCTCACCTCCGTGCTCTTTGTTTGACAAAGACTCTGAAGAAAATCACCATATCAACATGAACAAGAAGAGTGTTGAGACATCTTGGAGATGATAGGACTGACACCAGATAACAAATAAATTAACAAGTAATTAACAAACGTAAACATTCTGATAAGATTGTGAACCTGCAGTACCCAGCCAGTGGGAAACAGAGGAGGGGGAGGAGGCAAGGGGGAGAAAACAGGGAATAAAGGCTGCCATGTTGTGTCCATAGGTGCTCCTGCTTGTGGGACGCCGCCATTGCAACCACAAATAAAATCTTTTGTTGGAGATGCCGTCCTGACAAAATTGTTTGGGTATTTCCAACAAGAGCAACCCCTGCATTTTCAGCTACTACAGAAGACATGTCATGCCTCCTCTTTAGAGCAATATTAAGGCTGAAAATACAGCACAATGACTATGCCTCTGATGGGCACAGTGGCAGAAGAATTTCTAAATTGTAAGAAATTTGAAGGAGAAATAATTTAATGTATGTTCTTGGCATTGGCTGCTACAAAATGCTGAGGGACCACTGGGAAAACTGGCTGTGGAAAATCACAGAATCACAGAATGGTTTGGGCTGGAAGGGACCTCAAGGATCACGAAGCTCCAACCGCCCTGTGCCATGCAGGGCCACCAACCTCCCCATTTCACAGCAGCCCAGGCTGCCCAGGGCCCCATCCAACCTGGCCTTGAACACCTCCAGGGATGGACGGGGCATCACAGCACCTCACCACTCATAGCAAAGAACTTAAAAATCAGCATGGATGCAGTCTGAGGGGAGTTCTGAGTGGCACAGGTGGGCTCCAAGAGCAGAGCGTGCTTACAGGCAGCTGCTCCCTGCCTCCCCACCTGCAGTGCGTGGCTTAGGGCACGCTGGGATGTGTGCTAATATGAAACGGTATTTTCTCTCCCAGCCACATGGAGGAATAATAACATAGGACAAGTAATGCAAAGGAAACAAATAAAAAAAAGCAAAAGATGCACATCAGAAATAAAATACAGTACATAGAACAGAATAATTTCATTCTGCTTTATGATAGATAGTCAGATTGATATTCAAAAGCTTTACATCAGAAGAGAAAGTAAGGCTAAACACTTCTACAAAACACATCTCTGTTGGGATTTCTTCAGCAATTGTCATTATTTCATGTGTTTATTAGTAAACATTTCATTGCAACATCATGAGAAGGAGAAACAAATATTAGCATAATTGGCATCTTCTTCTGAGAGGAGTTCAGATTCAAGAAGGTGCTCCCATAATATCACATCTTTCCAAATCGGATTGTTTCCATACCACTCTTCAGAATACAACTTGCTGCTTTATTTCCGTAGCTCAATTAAAGCTAGAATATGAATTTACAAAAGCAAAATGTCTGCTTTTGCAGAGAGAGCCTACCAGGGAATGATGACTGTACTGTATCTTACAAGAGACTCTTTTTGAATTAGTATGTGCAAATATGCTGCAGAGTTGCGGGTTCTGTCTTAGGGTCAGGACTGAGAGGTCATCTTTCCTGGTGCTTGGTGAGAATCATTCTTTTTCCCAGCTCTGTTATTTATCATCTCTCAGAGTGAGACAGTTCTGGTGGCAGGTATTCCCTTTGTCTCACCTATGTGTCTTCCATCACAGCATCTGATGCACTTTGGGGGTGCAATTGCAGGGCCAGTGAGTTTTCTGACTTGCTGCACTCTCCTACAGGAGCGTTGGAGATGGGCTGACCAGTTTTGTATACTGCACACACAGACTCAGCTTATTCAATACAGTCTATGGGTAGCTGGTTGCTGGTGGTTATTTTACCATTCGAGGAGAACTGATTAAAAACTTGAGGGAATAATTCTGAGAAGTGTTCTTTCAGGACAGGATCTTCTTCACTGCGTGTATATTTACACAACAAATCCTCCTCTTGGCCTTAGGTTATGATGATATACTATAACTATTAACTTAATATAATAAGTATTCAGATAATAAGTATAATAAGTATGGGGCATCTGAAGTGTTGAAGTACATGGGTGATGTTTGGGTGATTCTTCCAGTTTCACGTTGTATTCCATGACAGTGAGGGGCAGAGGTATGTATTACATATGTTCATAAGCAAATGAAGCAGTGTCTTAAGGTCTGCCTGTGTGTCAGTATGGTTTGAGTGCGACTTTGCAGAGTGCTTCTGATAGTCTGACTGCTCTGGCCAAGCCTCAGAGCAGCCCTGTGCAGTCCCTTCCCTTTAAGTGAGTGCCCACTTTGCTTACAGTCCCCTTGAAATTTCAGACAGCTGGAAGATGAGGCAGTCACACTGCCATCACTGAGGACAGGTGGTACTTGGACAGATCAGCAGACTTTCAGTTTTTTTCCTCTGCCTTCTACACTCTGCATCTCTATAAAGGCAGCTGCATGCTGGGCCAGAGCAGACACAGCATCTAGTGCTAAGGAAGCAGGGGATTTATGTTCCATCCATCTAAAAAGGATTAAATTCACATCCAAAGAAGTCAATCACCATAAGTATCTCTTTCTTTCTTCCCTTGAGGTGATGCCTCCTGTATGCCCAGCAGTAGGGCCGGAGCACTGCCAGGAGGCACCTCAAGACTGCTTCTGCCATAGGTTTTGTGCTTGACCCGGTGATGCTCTGACGCACGCACACCTCACCAAGCAGGATGAGGCTCCCAGAGCTCTGTCTCCTCTGCAGAGCTCCTTAACAAACAGGCGGGGATCAGACCAGCATCAGTTTGGTCTTAATCTAATCTCATAATGCTTCAGCTCCTGCCTCAGCACTAAATTCCATTGTAGACTGTATTTATACTGATCATGGCACATCCACTACACTTTAGCAGTCAATTCTACCCCAAGGCAAGGCCCCCGTTGCTGTGGGCAAGCACACCAAGAGGTGGGCAGTTATGCAGAGAATTGCAGGTTGCCAACACAAGTTGTGAGACCAGTGCTTCTATCAATATTTAACACCTGGGGCTCCACTGGGGAATCCAGGCAGGGTCCTGCTGCCGGGGTGCCCAGCTTGGATGTTTGCAGATCTCTACGAAAAAGGCAGAGCCCATCATAAAACAAACACCCTGAAGTGAGCACAGCCCTACATGCTCTGAGGCGCTGCAGCCCGAGCAGGACGATGGCATTATGTGTAGGTGTCCCTGACTAGCTCCAACAGCCCAGGAAACAGATGGGACTGAATCCCACTCTGTGATTTGGGTGGATTTGTATGTCTGCATCCTGGCTTATGTGGGATTTAAGAAGGGTGAATTCCATGCAATTTTTCTGGCAGAAGAGTGTGTGAATATATAGCCAAGGTTTTGGTGATCCTTGTGTCTCCTGCTGAAGAGAACAGAAATGCTTCTGAGAAGTACAAACTCTCAAAAGAGATATTATCTGGTTCTGATAAACCACAGCTGTTGTTAGTTCTGATGTGAATGAATATCCAGTGATGAAAACTGATCACAGCGCAAGTATTTCCAATCTGCATTTATGATTGAAAGGACTGAAGAGTGTTTGCATTGATTAACTGGTAATATTTCATGTATACGACTTTTAAATAACACTTTTCTGCTCTGTAAAGCCCATGTTTCCTACCCTCAATTTACCACAACCAAAACACGGACTTTAATGAGCAGATTCACAACCGTAGCAATTCTGGGTGGAAGGAAGGGGGGGAAAAGTCTCTCCATTGCCCTACTGATATTTGTGAAACTACAAATACAGATTCCAGATCTGCTGTACAGACATTGTCAGCACTATGCTTTGAAACTTGCCTGCTTGCTCATCCCGTTTTAATTAACGAGGGCTCAAACAGGTGTTGGTGGCACAACAGGCAGCGACTGACAATTTTTAGGCCTGCGATTATCTCATTGATGCCATTGTTCCAGAACACAGAGCCCATGTCATTTGACAGAGGGTATCATTACAGCTCTGAGCTGTGCAGCCACGTTCATCTTTCTGTTGGTCTTTTTCTTGTTGTTGTTTTTAAAATATCTATTTGTTGATTTGCTGGCGTTTTCCCAGGTGTGGCTCTCATGGTAAAACTGATTAAAAAGCTTAGGCTATTCTTTCTTCAGAAATAGGCAATTTATATTACTAAAACAATCTAATCAAGGAACGAAATGGCCTTTGGATAGAGAATGCTGAATCCACTTCATTATCATCTCTGGTTTCTCAAGTGAAAGTGACATAAATTGCTTTGAACTAGAGCTCAGCAAAATCCTTCTCCAAATATGTATAAATTGCCTCAAAATGAAAGCTGCCCGAGTTCAGCAAAACCTAAAGTACATTAAGAATCCAGCCAAACTTTAAAAGTTCTAATTGAAGTATCCCAGGCTCCTTAAAGAGTGCAACTGACTTTCCATGCCCTTGCTGTTATCCATTCTGATACTTTCCAAATACAGCATTCTTTTTTTTTTGGAAAATATCTTCTTTTAAAATGTGAACTTTGGGCAACACGTGGAGCACCTGCCATTCCTCATGGCTTAAAGCCAGCTGCCTGAAATTAGATGGAATTAGGGATTCCATCAATCCTTGAGACCATGAAGGGGAATAGCATAGTGCTACTTTGCTGTCTGTACTTCATATATCACAGCAAAATCCATGAAGTAACCAAAAGAAACCACCCGAGGTAGTGCAAATTTCACATCTGCCTAGGATTTAGTTAACTGTCCTCAGAGCACCCACATGGTGCTGTGCTGCGGATCTGTGACTACAACACAGCGCATCATCAGCACTGTTTGAGCTGTGGCTGAGCACAACATCACGGCTTTCTCTTTTTCTCACAATACAGAGAGCAGGCGAGGAATAGGCAAAAAGTTGGCCAAATGGATATTCGATGTCAGGTACCATCGTGCTCAGAGATGCCAGCTGATTTGGGGTGGGTTGTCTTTCCAAGGGCCACTTCTCAGAGGCAGCTGGGCTTTGGTCTCCCTGTGGGAGCTGTAAGTGATTGACTTGGCATGATATGATTTTTTTTCCTTTCCCCTTCCCTTTTTACCCAGTCTTTATCTCGACCTACAGCTGTCTCTCCTTTTACCCTTTCCTGCTCACTCCCCCAGTCTATGGGATTCCATCTTTGAGTTTAACTGCACACTCAGAGGCTACTGAACTAAAAAGCTTCTTGTCTTGTGTAGAAAGTTGAGTGTTTAAGTTATGTATAGAAACACTATAATCACAACTCCTCCTGCTCTTGAGACAATTAAGGAATCAACTATTTCAATGCCCACAGGATCATTGCCGGCTGTTGCTAGTAATTATGTGGGAGTGGGCAGGCTTCCCCATCCTTACGAGCTCCAGAGAGGAAAATATACCCTGGGGTGCTTCTGGGTAGGAAGCCTGCATGTCAGAAATGTAAGATATCTTGGCAGTGGTGGTGCTGATGCCAGAAGACAGCCATGGGAAAGAAAGACTTGCAGATGGCTGAGATGTCACGCTTTGCCCACGTGTGGTTTCTTTATTACTTTGCTTTGATACCTTTCTTGGTACAGCTCAAGTGGTGCAGAGGGAAAGAGCTGACGTCAGGGTACAGCCTCAGGCACCAAGCTCCAAATGTCCACATTGTTTAATTGTTAGCACAGTTCCTTGTGTGCATCCTGTGTGTTAATTAGCAGAGCCCTGGACAGCACCCTGCCATTGTTTCTTGGAAATTACTACCACTGGTCATTTGAACTTGGACGCTTTGTTTAAGGGGAAAGAGAATTTAAGGCTGTGAACATCAGGCACACCATGTCATTTGGCCTCAGAAAAATACCCATAGTGACCTTACTTAGTGGTGAAGGCATGGCTTGGAGGATCAATGGGAACCAAAGCATCGTGTGAAACAGAAGGTTAAATCTGAATTATTGCACAGATACCATAGTACAAGGTAGCACAATTTCTAAGCATGAAGAATTTATGTGCTGAATGACCCAAGAGGCCAAAAGAATATTAGCTGTTGTAAAGAATGTTATTCTGGGCACAAAATATGCCTGGAATAATTAACAAAGTAATGAATTTAAGTTACTATAATAAATTTACATTTCCAATTACAATTTTAATATATGCATGTATAATTGAAATTACGATAGCAGCTGTAAAATTAGTGTAATTCTTTATTAAAAACACCTAAATCACATAGTTCAAAGAAGAGTCAAGGACAAGATCTGACAAGTAGCTTTCCATTATGCTTCAGAAAGCTCTACAGCCACCATCAGCAACTCTGGATTCCATAGAGCTTGAGAAATCAGCCCTTAAAATTTAAGTACTGTGTTTCTCTGTAGTGCTTACAAAACAAAGAGGCACACAGCTGGGAACAGAGAGGAAGGAGTCCACGTGCAGGCAACTGAACCCGGGTTTCCATCCCCCCACCTCGTGGGCTGCCGAACTTGTGCCTGTATGTGGAGACCTGATGCACATCTGCCCAGCTCACCTGAGTGACTCTCATCCCTTCAGTTTACTCCAAACCGCTCGTAGAGTTCAAATGTTTAAAATCCGTTATGCACAAAACCTGGTGTCATGCTGATATCAATACACATCTATTTCATTTCTGCTTGGCAGAGAGCAATGACATCTTTCCACCCCCTGTAACACCACTGGAGTAATTGTTTTGCCATCTTTCAAGAACAGTTATCTTTCAGAATATGTTATCTTCAAACATTCAATCATTTTCAAATCAAGGCTGTACTCAGTCACACTTTTAAGTGAGAAAAATTTTAATGATCCACCTGTGTAACACTTTAGACTTCTTAATAACTGAAGAGAATCCAAATGCCAAAATATTTAAAATGTTATAATATTCTCAGGAAATTCTGATCTCGGAGCTTGATACCATTTAAATATATATAATATGATGTTAAGAGTTCATCTGAAATTCTAACCAAAAAAAAGAGATGTTAGAACGTAATTGATGCCAGCCAGCTGGTACTGGAGAACATCTCTATAGGAGTATTTAGCTACTAGGATTCTAGCGATGACTGATTAAAAGAAAAGGATAGAAATGTTCCCTCTACATAAAGGAGTTCTAGATTTAGTATTGTTTTGATGGAAAAATTTTTAATTGATCAGATACTGAATGAAGAAAAAAGGGGTTCAATGATAACCTTCAGACAGGTGCTGCTTATTATTATCTGTGTGGCTGCTTAGATAATTATTAAACTGCATGTGATATGTTTTTTAAATCATTTAGAAGATATGACAGAATGCATCATGGTGAGGCAGTGAAAACTGACAGAACAGCAAACATTGAGACTAAGTATTGGTACAGGATGATTTGGATGGCTTGGCTTCAAGCCCAGGAATTCAGCTTTCCCCACAGAAAACCTATGTTTGACCAGTGGAATAACTTGCTAGACTTGAACAACGGAATGGACCAGACCTCCACTGCCTGTAGAGGAAACCTGATGTTGAACAAAGGTAATACCAAGAGGGACACAAGCCTATCACAGCATATGGGTGAGGCCTCACGTAAGATTTTGGGTCCATTGAGTTCAGTGTGCAACAAGCAAGATGTTAGTATGGAAAGGGATCTTTCCTGTGGATAAGGCTTTGCTAAGATTATTTTAAGCTATTTCTAGTTATGCAACATCTATATTAAGACAGACATGGAAATAATATTAAAGAGAGTTCAGGGGAGGATCCAAGGGTTGGAAATCACCCTTACAGTGTAAGCTCCATGGAGCTTATCTAATTTACTTCATTGAAAAGGAAGGTTAGGAGGTGAATTAATCTCCATGTGCAGCTATTTCTATATAGAGACGTGTGGCAGCAGCAGGCTCTCAGACTTGGTGACAGGAACTTAACTGGAACTATAGACTGCGAACCAAAGTTAAAGAAAATTGATTTTGGATAATCCACTTTGTGCAATGAGGATGGATAAACACGACGATGGCTTACTGGGGGATGTAGCCGAAGGTACCAACATTAGAAGGGCTCTAAATAAGACTGGGATCTTTTGAAAGAAATTACTCCCTGAAAACAGTGATCAGATGAGAGGTTTGTGCTGGTTTGCTCAAACAGCAGATATTATCCCTGACTGTCTGGGATGAAAATGCTTCTAACACTTGAGGTACTTCAGATAACACACGCAATTGTTTCGTGTACATCTAGTCATGAGAAGCAAAGCTAATAGTGCTTAAAAACAGGTGCAGTTCAGTGGCATTGCAATGGACTCCAAAGCATTTTAAGGCTGCCATTAATTTGTGACACAGAAGTGGTATAAAGCAAACATTCTGTAAATGCACAGCTTTAAAATCTGAATTTGAAACATATTCCTTAGGAGTTGGGAGCAGTTTTTGTTTTGAAATGATGTCTTGATGTGTTATTATTTAGTCTTTCCAAGAGCTGAAAGGAGGAAGCATATAATGCTGGCAATGAAGAAAACCGTCACTTGCTGTTGCTCTGTGCTTTTTAAAGCACAGACATAATTCTGGCAAAAGTTTATGGAAGAAGTTTAGGAGGCAGTTTTTCCCCCAGAGGGTGGTGAGGCACTGGCACAGGTTGCCCAAGGAGGCTGTGGATGCCCCATCCCTGCAGGCATTCAAGGCCAGGCTGGATGTGGCTCTGGGCAGCCTGGGCTGCTGGTTGGCGACCTGCACACAGCAGGGGGTTGGGACTGGAGGAGCGCTGTGGGCCTTTGCAACCCAGGCCATGCTGGGATTCTGTGATTCTATGGAAAGCTTTTTAAATGGCAGTAGTGGAAGATTAAAATATTGCTTTCTCTGCTATTGTGGATTTTCACTGTGGAAACTTTGAGGTTCAGGATATGCCATGCTTTGATGTACAAGGAAAGAGTATCCAGAAACAGTGGTGAACCTCTGGTGTAGTGCAACGCTTCATACTGCGGTGATAGCTGTTAACACACTTATTCCCACAGCAAAAGGAATCACATACTGCCCCTGTTGCATGCATTGCTTTCCTTGAGTTGATATTGCTCATTAGTTGCACAATTCTGGTGCAAAGTGAAGAACTAATGCTCAATAGTGTTGAAGTCCTATTGCATCACTAATTCTGCTGGCACACATTTATGTTCACTTTATCCAGGTTGCATTGTTCTGACAAACCCCCTTTGTCAACCAGTTTTATAGCTTTGCCAGCAATACAAAGCAGTGCCTATTTCTGCTGGTGACCATGGGGATGCCTTGCTTTGCCTATTGTGGCAGCACAGCAGAAAAAGGCAATCTTCCCTTCTGCTAGCTGCTGTGCTCTAGTGTTACAGCATGCAGTTATAGCTCTCCTTCAGAGGATTCTCCCGCTGGATCCCACATTACCTCATGGTGCAATGAGAGCTGTTCTGGACAAAGCACTTCAAAATAGACTCCAGAGTGCAATCTGCAGTGCCTGGGAGCTTTAATGTATCTCTTGAATCTCTCTTTTTTGCAATTCGTTCCTTTTAGTACTAATAACATGAAATGTTTCCTAGAGAGCTTTCATTCGTATGTCTGGGAGAACTACAGGAAAACAGCATGGAATGACAGCCCCAACTGGCTGTGTCTGCTTATCTGTGTTTATGCTCTCCCCAGCTCAGGGGTACCAAACTGCTGCTCCTTGCAAGAAATTAGACCATGGAGGTGAATAGATGCTCAGAATAGGCCTGCAAAGTCTTGGTTGTTATCAGTAACCAAATGATAAGGGAATTTGTTTGACCGTGTTTTCTTTGTTTGCCTCGTTGTTGTGAATGTTAATTCCTCATTAAAGAGCTTTGGTAACTAGAAGTAATCACAGAATTGTAGGGGTTGGAAGAGTCCTCTAGAGGTCATTGAGTCCAGCCCCCAAATGTAATTCCACTGCACTACAGTCAAAGAGAGAAGGACAGCACAGTGGGTGGTGAGTTAGAAGGAACAGGAGAAGGAAAAGATTCTGTTTGTTTCCTTCACCCTTGCCTCCCCCTTCTGCTTTCATATCCATTGCCTGTGATAAAACTAAAGGTCAGCACAAACGTGTTTCTGTAATAGGAGAGTAAGGTAAGTACTTGTAGACCCCTCTGTCTTGTACCTGCTTTGTTAGATCTGCAGGTTAGCAGTGGTGGTGACTTTTTCCAAACAAATTTTCTACGACTCATTTTAAAAAAAAAGAGGACAGAGAGAGAACTGGAGTGTCTGACGTTTGCTTGTTTGTTTTCCTTTCCCTGAGGATTGATTCTGTTTTCATAAATCAATAAAAAACTCAGAATTTAAAGGTTGCTTCTGTGGAAAAGAATTAATGTCAAAGTCTCCTCTTTCCATTTCCCATCCTGCCCTGAAGAGGAGCACTTCCTTCTCCACAAAGATATGGAGCTGACTCTCTCTCATTCCTTTATATTGCTGCTTCTCTGTCATACCACCTCAACAGCCTACATACTACCAGGTCTCTGCTTCTGTGCCATTTCAGATTCAAAGGTCCTCCATAGCTCTGTCAGCATAAAAAAATATATATGCCAGAGAAGCTCTGCCAGCCAGGTGGGTTCCGCTTTCCTGGCCACTGTGAGTGAAGTCAGTCCAGGCTGCTCTCTGGCTCATGGATTTGGTGTCATTAATGGGAGCTTCTTATGTCTGTTATTAAAATCTAAGAGCATTCCACACACACTGGTGAATGTTTCTGGTTGGGCTAAGTTTGTTCCACACCCTTCTTCCATTTGGTTGCTTGTCTTTTTCCCTTTATCCTTTTTCCTTTCTCCAGCATAATCTGATCCTGTCTAAATTTCAGCAAATGAAATTAGTACCCAGAAGGCTTTGCCTATTTTTATTCCAGACGTATATCTCCACAATTAAATTTCCTACCACAAAAAGAAAAGCAAAGCTGATCCCAAGCCCTTGTATGGATTTCACCCACATCCCACTGCCTTCACATGGTCCCTGTGAAGCTCTGGGTCAGGGCTGAGGAGCAGATGGTTCCATCCAGGAAAAAGCACAGCTCTCATGTGTCACAGAATCATAAAATCACAGAACAGCCTGGGTTGCAAAGGCCCACAGCGCTCCTCCAGCTCCAACCCCTGCTGTGTGCAGGTCGCCAACCAGCAGCCCAGGCTGCCCAGAGCCACATCCAGCCTGGCCTTGAATGCCTGCAGGGATGGGGCATCCACAGCCTCCTTGGGCAACCTGTGCCAGTGCCTCACCACCCTCTGGGGGAAAATAAGAAGTTCTAAAGAGACCTGAAAGCAGTCCTGAGTGTAGGTGCTCCAGTGGAGCTACAGTACTTTAAACACAGACATCACCATCAGAGCAATGTAGATACGGGCTGAAATGTTTAACTCATTACCCCCTCACTTAATTAAGCTGACTAGAGATTTGAACAAAGGACGATAAAAAGGCACCAATTATGTGTGTTACAGCACTGAATGGGAATCTGACGCTCAGACTCAAACTTCTGTCAGAAGGGGCTGTTCAGGAGTGCACAGCTGCAGCTGGTGGTTGCAGCCCCACACTTCGCACGCTCCAGGATAAGGCAAAATTCCTGCAGCAGCAGCATTTATGTGGGTAACTGTGGGCTGCTTATGCAGTGTGATCGTCAGCAGGGAGATGTGGTGTGATCCGACAGCACCAGCTCACAGTGAATGGCAGCAAAGATGTCATTCAGATCTGATAATCAACTTAGGAGAGCAGAGTTTTAGGTTAGATATTGGGAGGAAGTTTTTCACCCAGAGGGTTTTTGGGTATCTTTTGGATATTTGAGTTTACTCGAGACCCTAATGCTAAAAAGAATGAAAAATGTTTCGCAAGGGTGCCTTGACTCTTTCATTTATTACATTTTATCATGTGGAATCTCAAGTATCTGATCACTGTTTAGTTACTTTTCATTAAATGCTAACCCATCTTATCTGAGAGCCCTGCAGTCAAGAATTACTCATAGCCAGATATCAGAAGATCAAATACGACCTACATGTTATGAGCTTACTGGGCAGAAACCTGCACCTGATCTTGGAGATGCAATGTGTGAAAATGCAGGCTGTGTGCTGAACGCTCCTAACAGCTGTCACAAGGACTGGAATGCAATTTCTGCAGTACATTTCTATCACTATTGCAGTAAATACAATTAGATGCCATTTCTCCATTGGAAAAGCAGCATGAGCTATTTTTTTTTACCTGCCTGCATGAATAATTCCCTCGGAGTAATGTAACAACCTCTGCTCTCTTTCTTATTTGAAGATTTTCTTACTATTTTTTCCTAAAACGCTTATAACATAATTTTCTTTCTCTTCCTCAATATTTATTTCTCCGGGGCTCAGAAGATCAGCAGTAATTTGAATCAAGATCTCTTCATTAAGCATGAAATAATTTCACTCAGCTCTTAGATGCCATCACTGGCATTCAAAAAGCACAACGCCATTAGAAATTGTATCATCTCCTTTAATTTACAGACAAATAAAAACAGAGAGCTCCCAGGAAGTGGACCCACATTACCAAGTCGGCGACTTGCAAAGTCAGCAATGGCACCTGGACCTCCTACATCCCATGCAGTCAGTTCAGCGTGGCGCACGTTTCTGGTGCTCTGAGATAAATTTTCCCTTCGTTGTACACCACAGTTTTTCTCTTACTTTCAGATGCGGAAAATGTTCCAGATGTTCCTAACAGCTGCCAAAAGAAGCTGCAATCTGAACACTCAGCAAACAGAAAAAAAGAATTGAGAGGAAAAGGTTCTGCTTCCTGTCTGTGGGCACGTGAAACTGAAGTATTCACATGGCAGCAGATGATTTGCCCTTCTAGGCCGCAGAGAAAGTCCACAGAGATCATAAAATCACAAAATTGCCAGCTGTGCTCAGTTGGAGCCCAGCGTTCAGGAATTTCAAAGCAATGGTTGACAGACAGAGAATAGGAGGCACAGAACCTACAACAACATGGTTTACATGGTTTAGTAGGAGCTAACTTACTTACATGGTTTAGTAGGAGCTATTGGGAATAGGTGAACGGTTGGACTGGGTGATCTTTTAGGTCTTTTCCAACCTTGGTGATTCTATGATTCTATGATTCTAACAACAAATTCAATTCCCCAGGATCTCCCAAAGAAAACTGTGCACCTATGAACTCACAAATCCACTTCTGTTGGTTGCATTATGTCTTTACAATATCTGCAATTGAAACAGCCTAAAAACTGGGGAGTTCTGAATACGCAGCGTAGCTGAAATTATCCTGTTTTGAATATCCTGTTTTTAATCCGGTTGTCTTAGAAGAGATTATTTCCAAAGGCTAGAAGTAAATTAAAGATATATTTTCAATTGCATTTTTAGCTGTGCAATGTTACTCAACTCACTGAACGCAAACTCCAAAATGGCACAGTGTCTGTGGAGTTAATTGCACTTTGCTCACAATTACTACATTAATTGTCCACATCACATGGCACTGTCACGTTCAGTTATGTAAAATATAAAGACTCATAAATTCATTATATGAACGATTTCTCTTGAAGATGAGAAATGCCATTTCTGGACCACGTGCAAAGCAGCACTTCTGCTAAAATCAACCGTGTCATTTTGCAGACACTTATATTATTCCTTATGCAGAACAGGGAACATGATATGGAACTGCAGATACTTAAATACATTGTGAGCTTTTTAATTATGTCAGCCAACAGAACCAAACACCAGTCTGGTAACTTAAAGTCCCATCCTCATCACTAGATACCCCAAAATCACATGAAAAAAGTTTTGAGTTTTCAGTAATTCCTTCAAAAAAACAGAGAAGAAAGTGCTGATAGCAGAGGTGAAGTTGCAAAATGACCTAGAAGGCCTAAGGCTGGTGGGAAGAGAACCAGGGCAGAAGTAAAGCAGGCAGCTGGGAGCCCTGACTCATCCCACCTTTCACAGGGCCACCATTTCCACAGCACAGTGAATCCTTTGGAAACGGCATCTTTCTATTATGTGTCAACGGGAAAGGGAGGGAGCGTTTGTATCAGCAATGTGTCTCAGCGGTGCACTCAGGGAGCAGCTGAAAGCTTCTCTGAACAGCACAAATGCAAAGTTAAGCACCGAGTGCAGCCTTTTTCCTGCAGCACAGGGCGTTCCTGCAAACCAGAGCCCAAAGCCCAACTCTGCTGCTGCCTCGTGCCAACTCACGCGCACACAGCCGCGCTGAAATAAAACTGGGGCACCGACTGCCATTGCTCTCTCGAGAGCCTTTACTGCAGGCACTCGCGGGGCGGGGGCGAATCCCGGGGGCTGCCGCGGCTCTTCCTCTTCGGGGAGCGCCGGGGTCCCGCGCGAGCGCTCTCCGCTGCGGACGGAAGGGCCGCCGCCGCCGCCCGCCCGGCTCTTCCTGCGGCTCCTCCGCCGTCGCGGGATGCCCGGGTCCCCCTCGGTGCCGGAGACGGGAGGATCCCGACGGGAGGCGCCGGGGCCGGCTGCGGGGCCGTCCCTCCCGCGGCGCGGCCGTCCCGCTGATCCGGCCAGTGGCGGATCGGGGGCCGTACGGGGCTGCGGCGACGCCGAGGAGGCGCCGCGCGAAGGGCGCCGCGTCCCCGTCGCTGATCGCCTGCGGCTCCCGCACCAAGGCCGCCCGGTCGAGCCCGTGCTCGCAGAAGAGGCTCACGGTGGCCCGCGGTCCCGCCTGCGCTTCCCGCCGGTCGCCGCCGGACGCGGCCCGGATCTCCTCCTGCAGCCGGTGGAGCAGGGCTGCGAGGTCTGCCGGATGTCGACCGAAAGCCGCGGCCCGGCCCTCGGCTGGGAAGTTGTGCTCGGGTGCAGCGAGCGCCGGCTCTGCGGGCCCCTGCTCGTCCTGCGGGCCGTCATCCGAGTGTCCGTGGGATGCGGGATGGAGCGCTCGAGATCATCGTCATCCGACCTCACGGAGCAGCGGACGCCGGTTATGTTGTGCCCGCATACGGCTTGTGCTCGGCCCGCCAGGTGGCACAGCCGTAGCAGAGCCGGTGTTGGCAGGGCATCACGTAGGCGACATCCTCCCGACCTTCCCGCAGAAGGGGCAGTTCCAGCTGGATGGCACGTCCATGGCCCGGGCTCTGCGGTGGGCTGGGAGAGCCGAGGTGCTGCAGCAGGCAGAAGGTATTACAGAGTGCAAAAGAGAAAGAGAGGCCACAGTCGCTTGCTGCCCCAGGGGCGGGCAGCAGTGATGCCCTCCCAGTCCCTCAGCAAGAAACCCTCCCGGTCCCTGTTCCCCACCAGCTGCTGCAGGGGCCACGTCCTGCACCTCTCACCTCTGCTGCTGCAAGTCCACCTTGAAGAGCCCCAGTTGCCTGAGCCAGGCAGGGCTGGGGGAAACGCTGGCAATGCTGTGGGATGGGCAGCAAGAACTGCTGCTGGTAGCCCCACAGCACAACACAACCAATTCGTTCTGTGCTCCAAGTCTGGCAGCTACGCTCAGATGGAGTCCAAGCACGAATGCGCGCTGGCCCCTGCTGGCACCCAAATGGATTCAGCAAGGGCTGCTGAGGTCACAGCCGTCTCTCACTGACGTCACAGCCCCGTGGTCGGTGACCTCACAGTCCATCACTGCATGTATTGGGGCACCAGCTTGGGCCTCCCTCACCCTCCATCGTTCCATGATTTTCCTTTGTAATGGCAATATACTTGGGGAAATAAAAACTGCACATGTGTTTACTGCACATGTAACTGGTAACCAACTTGTCATGAGATGGTGCCACCAGATGACATGACAAAGCTGGGCAGCTTCAACATGCAGCAATGGATGTGGCTGTGGTTGGCCTGAGGACCAGCTCCTCAAAGTTCCTGCCTGCCCGCCCTGCGTGGATGATGGACCGCATGCCTTGTTTGCAGAGCTGCACTGGGGCCTGCTGCTGGTCCACCGCTGGATGCAGTGGAAACCAAACTGGTGGCAGCATGGCATGGTGTCTGCCACGCTGTCCCAGTTCTCCAGGCACATGGGGCAGTGGGCTCCTAAAGCCGCTTCCACGCTTCCACCCGTTGCAGTGGGCATGGGGGAGTGGGAGATGATTTGCTCCTGACACCGATGCTGTGGCAGCAGGTGTCCCATTGGAACAGGACAAGAGACCCACAGGCACAGAGCGACCTGGGGAGGGTTCCTCAGGAAGCATCCCATCCCCCTGGCCGCCAGTGTGAGGCATCACCACGCTGCCTACCTGCGCTGCTGCACGCGGCTCTGCACAACGTCCCGTCTGCCTGCTCCCAGCAGGGTCAGGGTGCAGCACAAGTGGCTCTGAGACGGTGGCTGAGAGCTGCGCTGGCAGCACCCAGAGCACGTTCCAGCTCCAAACTCGCCCTGTTCCACTGCAGTCCTCGCACACACGCTCGGTCGGAGGCCAGGCACGAACTGATTGGCTGGGCTGCCGCACCGCGTTACAGCAGGGCGAGCTGAGCAGTCACAGTGCATCGCACAGCGATGTCACAGCCCATCGCCGTCACTCTGGGTCCTCACCACCCGTCCCACAGCGATGCCGCCATCCGTGGCTTGGTCACCGCAATGAGCTGGCCTCACCTG
Organism: Centrocercus urophasianus; assembly: GCF_019232065.1. NCBI lineage: Eukaryota > Metazoa > Chordata > Aves > Galliformes > Phasianidae > Centrocercus > Centrocercus urophasianus. The sequence goes on from NW_024884966.1 coordinate 399,581, forward strand.
CTGCACGTGTGCCAGCAGCACTCAAGCCCCAGCACACATTTCTGGGCCTTCCCAGCACCTCTGCTTGCTCCCTTCCTCCCCACATCTCATGTGCTTGCCATCAGTGTTTCACACCAGTCACCGGTGCCTGGGACGTGCCTTCCCACAGGCCCCATCGCGTTGCTCAGGCCATGGCACGCAGCCCCAGGCATGTGCAACAAGAAGGTTATTCAATAAAAGGTCACACTTCCCTCTGTCTCTCGGACTAGAGGATTGTGGAGGTCTTTTCAGCCTTAATGATTCCACGATTCTATGCTACCCACATCCAAGGTCACTGCTGAGTGAACGTCTCACTTCAGTGGAACATAAGGTCGTGCTGGTGCCCCCGGTGTTGACAGCCCTCCTTCATTTAAGCGTTTGTTTTGTTGTGTTCAATCTCAGGTGTGCAGCAGTCTGGCCTCCTGAAAAGCCAGCAGCTGCAGAAAGAGCCTATGGCCGCTAATGAGCTGAAGCAGGGTAGCAAAAGAGGACTGTGTTTCATTAGAAACGATAACTGCAATTACTGATATGCTTTCATTACTGAGATGCTGAGTAGCCACCGGGGCACCAGTCTGCGCTTGTCAGAGCACCGTGGAATTCAGTGGCCACCAGTGCACAGATGTGTGTGTGTACCTTGGCCCAAAGCTGCCACCTCCGCACGAACGCAGGGCAGTCACAGCTGGTTCTGTTCAGCAGCTGCACTGGCTTTCCTGGCTGCACACCCCTGCACTTCCATTAGCAGGCATACAGAGTTCACCTAACGCACGTCAGGGATTGCTACCCTGGTCCTGCTCAGTTTGTGAAACGTGGGAAATAAAAGCTAACGTGCTTAATGTGTAACTTCTGATCCTTGGCTGTTCAGCTGATATTGCCACGTCCCCACTAAGTGGACCAGGTGGTGAAGACTTGCAAGTATATCATCCCTTTTTCAATTAACTGGATATAATGGGGAAAAAAGGAAAAAAAATTGTTCCTCTTCAAAGCTACGTATGTTTTAAATTTTAAGACGTGCATTTTTAAGCAGGTTATTTTTAAGTGTAAGTTGATTGTAATTTATTGTACTCTTGTGTGTTTTGTTTGTAAGGCATTTGTTTAATACTTAAAGCCTTGGTGTCTTAACAAGCTTAAAAAATTAGCAGGCTCCATGGCCTAGTTCCATTTACAGGATGTAATGCTGCAGTTCTAAAGCAGGAATTGTCACAGAAGGTTTCATACAGTCTTCAATGAGCAAAAAAGTGTTCTGAGAGGAAGGTCAGAGAAGTACAGCAGGAGATAGGTGACTTGTAAAGTAACTGAAGGCAAGGAGTGAAATCCGAAAGGCTCTTCAGAAACACTGGCATGTTGCTTCAAAGTTTCTAGTCCCCAAAGCGGATGAAGAGCTGGAAAAAAACACGTAGGTCCAGACTGACATTGCTAGACAGCTGCAGCAACTGGAATTCTGCTCTTGAACATCACAGGTGCTGTAAAACAAACCACTGGTTTTGAAAGATCTTTCCTTGAGGGATCCCTCCATGAATTCTTGAAAAAAGATAAGCTGACATGGAGATTTGGACATGGGAAATCTCTGAGGATTTGTTGAAATAATGCATGCAGATCCTAAGCAGTCCCACCTCTCAGCTCAAGGCTGCTGCTCATTTTCGAGAAGCTGCAGATGAAGGAAGAAGTGTAAGGCAGCTTGAGTGGGAATCAAGTGTGACATCTGAGCTGCCTGCAGGAAGGTGCTTCCTATGTGGGAAGGATCTAAGTTGCTTTCTCCATCGTGATAGCTCAGCTCAGCTACTTCGCAGAGCTTCTGGTGTGACTTGAGACTTTGAAAGACATCCCCGACTTGCTACCCTTCTTCAGCTCATTAGCACGGCCATTGGAACAGCTAAGACAAACCTCACTTATGTAGGAGCAGACTATTTGTGTTTCTTGATCTGTCCAGCCTCTGGTTGTGGACTTTTCCCCTCAGAAGCCATGTCACTCTGAGTGCCTGAGGATGGGATGAATTGTTCTCTATAGGCGTTGCCTTTCACTGATGACGAGAAGTGAAATTCTCATGTAAAGTGTCTGTGCAGACCTGAGTCCTCCTTGACCAGCAGTTGAATGAGGTCATTTCAAACACCACTGGACTCCATGTGTGATGGTTTCACACTGATGGATGACTAACATCCAGCACACAATTCTTCCACTCATTCTCCTCAAAGGAATAGGGAAAGTAGGATGGGAAATAGTTTGTGGACTGATAACAAGACAAGGAGAGCATGAATCATGGGAAAAAGACACTCAGTACAGGGAGAATAATGAAATATTTTGCCTATTTCCAGCAGACTTGAGCAGTTGGAAACTCAAAGCAAACTACAGTCACCTTCCTTCCCACCCATTCTCTTGGTTTAGATCTTGATATTCCCTCACAGTCTCATAAACGAAGCACAGCTTGTCCCTTGCTCAGATTATGACAAGAATGAACATCCTCACCACGTAACGCTACACAGTACCGTATTATACCACACCACTGCTAAATTATCTTGATTCCACAGTCAGGCTGTCATCTCCACGCTGCCATTTGAACAGTTCAGCAGTACAAACCATCACACCTACTACCCAGGATTGTGCCCCGAAGCCTCTTCATTTTCTGGTCCAAATATGCCCCACAGTCCAGCTGTGATCCATATCATCCCACATGCTCACAGCTGTGCCCCTTGTTCACGGGTGCACGTTTACCCTCTCCAGTGCTTGTCAGAAACTCTAAAGAGTAAATGTGTCTGTTTTCTTTTTATGTGTTGTGCCGTAAGGGAACATAAAGTTCTAAAGCTGCCACGGCATGCAGAAGGAGCGTGTCAATAGCTGGCTCATTTTCAGCAAAACTCGCTTCCTGGTATGCAATTAAAGAGAAAGATGACTGTGTTCCAAATGCAGTATTGTTTTCAGAATTTCGTAAGCAGCTCAAATTCCATGGCAGTCATAAGATCTACTTTCCTGATTCTGATATTCCGGTGCATTTCATTCCACAACCAAGTCCTGAGTTATTTTCCTTTCATCCTGTCCAAGCACAGTCCAGCTGTGTCCGTCCATAAACTGGAAATATTCTTTCCTTCAAAACACTTAATGTATCTGATATTAAATGGTGAGGAATATGCTCTGATTTCAGAGGGATTCTGCACACGTTTAGAATTATGAGTGTGCTGAAAGGCTTTGTTGGAAACAGGACAAAACCTCTGTCGCTGCCATTCCACACGTTGTCCAGGGCCGTATTTTGCCTCTGTTTACACCTCACACATCATTTCATCTCCGCCTTGCTGTTCACCATCAAGTTACAATATTGATACATATGAACTGTACAAAATTGTCAACTTAAAAAGCCTGCTATGTCCCACTTGAGAAACTATCCCTACTTTTTATTGGTATTACTCAGCATTGTTAAATATTAATTAAGCCAAAAGAACACTGATTTAAAAGAGACAATTCCTATTCTTCTCCTCATAGCTCTGGGCATCACTCATAAATGCATGAATCAATAAGCAACAGCTCTCTCCAAGTTCTCATACACACACGGCAACTCAAAAATCAACCTGAAAAATGCTTTACTTCTTTATGCTGAGAAGATGAAGCATTTCTCTCTGCAGAGCACATACTCATAGAACCATAGAATTTTTCTGGTTGGAAAAGACCTTCAAGACTGAGAGTCATTAAAGATTGAGTCAAGTCAAGGGGTGCTGTTTGTGAGGGTGGGTGGTGATGGGACAAGGGGAATGGCTTTGAAGTGAGACAGGGGAGGTTTGGGTTGGATCTGAGGAGGAAGTTTTTCCCCAGAGGGTGGTGAGGCACTGGCACAGGTTGCCCAAGGAGGCTGTGGATGCCCCATCCCTGCAGGCATTCAAGGCCAGGCTGGATGTGGCTCTGGGCAGCCTGGGCTGCTGGTTGGCGACCTGCACACAGCAGGGGTTGGAGCTGGAGGAGCGCTGTGGGCCTTTGCAACCCAGGCCATGCTGCGAGTTCATAGTTAGCTGTGGAGCACTGATATTAGCTTTCTCCCAAAAGATTGCATTAATTTTAAATTATGAAATTATGGAGCTATTTCTTAGTAAAAATATGCAGCAGCAGTCTGCAGAAACCTGAAATACCTGTAAAGGAAGGTTGGTTACAGCTGAGGTGTCATAAATTCCATGCAGCCTTACTGCTCTCACACCGCAGTCCAAACCTCTGTTACATCAAGGTAGGTGTTTCTGGTACAAGAAGGCTGGATGGAGCTGTGAGCAACCTGGTGTACTGGGAGGTGTTCCTGCCTGCAGCAGGGGTTGGAACGAGATGATGGAAAGGTGCCCTCCAACCCCAACCATTCTATGGTTCATTCTATGAAGTTTTTGGACAGCAGCACAGCCAGCCTGATTTATACGTTTCAGCCTTGGCAAACCAATTATTTTTATTAAATAAAAACTATTCATAGTGCTATGTTATTTTTAATCGTTCATTTCTTAAACGGGTTCAGAATTTGTATTTCTTAACCCCGTTTGGGTTTAAACTACTTAGAAAATAGAGCAGCCTTCTGTTTCTCTCATGGGGATTTCCACTACATTTTAAATACTCTTTTTAATATTAACAGTGTGTCAGCTCCTTCGGTGCTGTATCGCAGTGAATTTATAGCAAATGAAAGCCATTTTCACTATGAATAATGTTCTGGGAATAGAATAATGTAAAAATAAATGACTTAAATATTTTAATTAGTACATGTGTGATAGTTATTAATAACATTAACATGTAGGTTGCTCCAAAAGTAGTGCCTCCGATTTATTTCCACAGATACTACGACAGATCCAAGGAGCACGATAACACTAGTTTGATAGATCAAATTCTCAGCACAGTCACAACCATCAGGTGTGTATTTTCACCAGCAATGAATGATAGCCTGCTGCTGTGCTTATAAAAATCAGCACCAGTAGAGGTTACCCACTGTTGTCACTGCTGAAACACACCACCCACCCCTCACTGTGCTCACAAACACTGCTTGGTCTCCATCAACGTTCACAAGCATCAGTGAATGCCAGTGGCTGCCATTCTTTCCTCATGGAGGAATTCAGTTCCACCCCATTGCTGCATCCCCACTCCCACGTCAGATGTCGTTCTGTCAACCTGCCCTCTGCTGCCATCCGTCACACAGCAACAACTGGAAACGGGGGGGAACGTTGGGCCTCTACTGCCCTTCCACCAGCATCTGCCTCTGACACCCTGGGTTAACATCATAAAATAGGAGGCACTACTTTCAGAGCAGCCCTTGTACAAACACAAGTTTTCTTTAGCACAAGAAATTAACAGTGGGGATACTGAAAGCTTTCAGCAGTACATCTGTTCTGAAAAACGGGCTGTCGTCAAACAGATAATGCAGCAAACTTGTATTTGCAGTCAGTCAGGTACGTGTGACAGTGTTAGGTATTCTTCATAGTAGTTAGAAGCACCAACAGAGATGAGGCTTACACTGTGCCCTGTGCTTTGCAATGATCTTTAGCACCAACACTGATAAGGACTAAAAGAAAAAACAGAGATGACTGCACCAGCGAAGACCAATAAAGATAAAGCTCTGCTGCGTGCTGAGAATTTTAGTAGGGCAAACACCATTGTGAACTACCCATAAAGGGGGAGGCAAACAAGGCAGCATTGACTTGAGGATTGTAGTTCCTGTTGTTATGTGTGTATGCATTTTTTATCCAGTTTTATTTAAAGTGGATCTTCCTGATATTCTGGAGCATTATGTAAGACTTTTTAGGCATACTTCAGATGTGTCACAACCTGATGATACTGCCCAAATGCTATAGTTTAGATTATCCCATTACTCTCCTGAGTAACACTGTACTGTAGACCCTGACAGTGACGTGGATCAGTTGATGCAGTCTCTTTCCAGTAGGTCGCCAATCCTGGATCCTTCCTCCTTTGAGGAGAGTCTGAAACAAACAGACCTGAAGAAACCTCAGGAGAACTAAATGGCAGCAAGAATAATCAGAACCATGAAATCAGTCTGATTTTTTTTATTTCATTTATTAATAAAGTCAGAGGAGAATCAGATCATTATGCCCTGGGCTGCCATTCTCAGAATTGCAAAATGTTTTTTGTTTTTTTTCCAAAATGAGTAATTCAGTCCTTCCACAGACATGATATAAAAGTCAAACTCAAATGAGATATTTCAGATACTTCATAAGGCTGTTTTATTTCCCTTCACTGGCTGTTTCTGTACGTACTCATCCTTTGCAGTGGTTTGAAATAAAACCAGTTTTCAGCTGTCTCAAACAAACCTATCGCTTTCACTGGTTGGACAGAAATCCCTAAAAGGATGGGATTCACCATTTTGATGGCCCGGCTTTATTTTTTGGGACTGGGGCTACTTCAGGCTAAAGATCATCTGCCAGCACCACAAAGCGGAGTTCTCTCTGTGTGCATAAGGAATGTTCAGGTAATGAGCTGCAGTTTGGCTCAATGACTCCCACAGGTCCCAGAGCTGGCTGGTCCTGAGGCCTCCCCTGAACATCTTCTGTCCCAAGATACGGCCTACAGTGAAGATGCAGTTTGCGTTCTGATCCCCACACCATTAGGATACATCATGCAGGTTGACTACCCAAATTCCAATCTCAATCAAGTTCTCACAGATATAAGGTTAGCAGCACTGGATAAGAAACCAGATCATGCATTTCTCATGGGAGCAGAGGTTTTTTTGCTTTTACGCTGATGTGAAACACAAGATGAAAGAATGCTATAAATCTTTCTGTGAAGGTACAGAGCTTTCATAGAGCCATGGAATTGCAGAATGGCCAGGGTTGGAAGGGACCTCAAGGATCACGAAGCTCCAACCCCCCTGTGCCATGCAGGGCCACCAACCTCCCCATTTCACAGCAGCCCAGGCTGCCCAGGGCCCCATCCAACCTGGCCTTGAACACCTCCAGGGATGGACGGGGCATCACAGCCTCTCTGGGCAGCTGTTCCAGCACCTCACCACTTTCATAGCAAAGAGACATCCAACCTCAGTCTTCCCTCCTTCAACTTCAAACAATTTACCCTTGTCCTGCAATAGCAGATAATAATTTGTCCTTGCACAGGGCTGCCTCCTCTCCTGTTTATAGGCTCTGCTACAATCTGAAAGACTAATGCAGTAGAAAAGTGATACTGGAGTGAATCAGCAAAGGGACAAATGTGATAGGCATGGAGTTATGAAGAAAAAGCCCTCACCCATCTCCAAAGATCTAGGCTCATAAGGGAAACTCCAGCAGGAGGGATCTCCAATCAGAGATGCTTCCCCAGTGGCAGTCAGCCCTAAATGATGTGTAAGAGAGATGCAACCAGGCTGCAGCCCTTCTGCTCACACGGCTGAATTGCCTTCACCTGTGCTCCCAGGGCTGACCAGGTTCTGTTCCCAGGTGTTCAATCAGTGGTTCAGGACATGACTCAACAGTTACCATATAGGTTCCCTTTAGGTCCTGGAAGGCTGCAGTGAGGTCTTTGCACCTTTGCAGTCCTAGCAAGTTTTCGGAGTAAGAACTTGAAGTCTTATTGACTTTGTCCTCAAACAGTGTAAATATCATTCAATGATAGCAGAACTGGAGGTGAACTCTCGGACCAGTGTTGTGAGAAACTGATTCTGTATTTAGAGAGGGGGTAGAAATAAGGTGCATCACCCAGACTTTCTGGCACCAAGCAACATTTGTGTGAATGATGGCATATCTCCGAAAGACAGCACGTTTTTATTCCTTCTGCTTTATTCCTTGTCCTAAGTGATGCTATTTAATATCTAGGAATAATGACAAAGTACAGAGAGAGCACTTTAGTGGTAATTATATACTAGAATGATCATTACAGGCAAATTTAGTGCTAAGGAAAGAGCCATGCAGCATGATGGAGAGGAAAGAAAGCTATGGGAGCCATCACTGCTACAGTTACCTACAGGGTTACCCACCAGGGCTGAACAGCAGGCAGAAATGGATTTGTTTTTATGGGAATGCTGCACGCAGGTTTTAGCAGTTATCTCTTCCAAAGCACACAATGTGACTGTGGGTCTCTTCCTACCTTGGTGATTTCATGATTCTACGAGGGACATGGTTTAGTGAGAACTACTGGTGATCAGTGGATGGTTGGGCTGGGTGACCGTGTGGGTCTTTTCCAACCTTGGTGATTCTATGATTCTATGGTTCTATGATAGCATTCATTCACTGATATTTTCCAAAAACTGTGGTCTATGCTTCCAATGTTTTCCACAAAGCCACACTGATTGTGTTGAAATTGTTTTGCAGCAATAAAGTGGGAGAAAAATCTTTGGAACACCAGAAGATGACTTTATGGAGGTTCTGAAAATCAAACATTTTCAGTTTATTTTCAGAAAGACCTTCTGGTTAAAAACTGATTATTTTTTTTAAACGTCAATGCAGATGAAGGAGGAGGAGGTTCAAACAGAAAGATCAGAAGTGTTTATGAAAATGTGAGAGGCTGTGGGTTGGTTTTCTTTCCCCAAAATACAGCTTATTTATTTAGTCAGCTCCCAGCACTGACATCGTGTGCTAGAGAAACACACACAGAAACATAAAGACATACACTGTCAACTCCACAGAGAAATGGGGTCAAGGGAAAATATTAATTAAAACACAGCTTATTTTAGGAACAAGAGGAGATGTGATTGACAAAACACCAGTGACAGCTGAGGAGGCCAGGTGCTATCAGCAAGTAGATGTCATGGACTCAGCTGCTCTCTGCTGAATGGTAGGGATGGGATGGCACTGTTTAGAGGTGTGAAACATGCTTCCTTTCCAGCTGAGAGCTGAGTTTAAGGTATCCTTTCCCCTGGAAATCAGAAAAGTGAACCAGATAAAAGAACCAGAATGGGTGAGGATTTCTCTGCCAGAGATGCACTCATAGAATCAGAGAACGGCCTGGGTTGCAAAGGCCCACAGCTCATCCAGCCCCAACCCCTGCTGTGTGCAGGTCGCCAACCAGCAGCCCAGGCTGCCCAGAGCCACATCCAGCCTGGCCTTGAATGCCTGCAGGGATGGGGCATTCACAGCCTCCTTGGGCAACCTGTGCCAGTGCCTCACCACCCTCTGCATGAAAAACTTCCTCCTAAGTAGTCTGACAGTAGTCTGACATGTGGCTTTCTTCTCCATCCACAGAGCTGCTGAGCACAACAGAGGATCTGATCCTTTCTGTAAGTTCTCCCCATTATTTTGCACCCACCCCTCTCTGCACTCTTGTCTCATGCAGGGAGTGTTTATTTCTCTCCCGGTGTTGGGCTCTGGTTGCAGCTGCATGTGCTCATCCTGGTTGCAGCTCGCCACCAAATGTGTCCTGCAGCCAGGACAGCGCTACTCCAGAAGACTGATCTTTGAACATTGTGAAGGCCATCCATCTCTTGCTGTAAGGTGCCTGGTGGGACATCCATGATGTTCTCTGTTGCACAGAAGGATGCACTTCACAACACTGAGTTGGCTATTCTGTGCATTATTGCACGGTGCAAGTAAAGACCTAAAATGATGAAATTCCTATAGTTTGAGTGACTCATTTATCCCAGTGCACCCAGGGTAGGTGGTGGAGTAGTGGAGACAAAGACTGAGGGATGGAAAGAGTATGGAGAAATAGAGTGAAGAAATAGCCTGACCACTGGGCTAATGCTGCATGTTTATTCAGGTAGAGATTTCTGTATTGATGTCAGCATAGCTTATGCTGAACAGAAGTGCTGCTGCAGAGTCGTTGCTGGTCGTTGTTGATCCACGTGGGGAAATTATTATTCAGTTTACTTTTGCTTTTGCTCTTACCCAATATTCATTTGCTTGCAGTGTCTTCTGGTGACTGGACACTGCTGAAAATGGACCTTTCATCTTCCCTGGAATAGATGTTCTATTGCTCACATGTGTATTTGCAAATTTTTACATCAGGATCACCTGTCTGTGAGTTTCTGAAGATATACTTGGGTCTTCTTCATCTTCAATCTTCCTACCTCATCTCTGAGATGGCTGCTTCCATGGCTGCCATTTCAAATCTTTCCAGGGAAAAATCTATTAAGGAAATCTGTCTGGTGAACAAGCTGTTTGGTAATAAATTTTGACTGCTTTTCAACTGCTCTCGGCCTTCAAAGCCAAAAATGCTCCGGAAACAATAGAAGTGTGTTTACAATCCCAGACTATGCAATTAATAGCTGATGACATTCAGGGAATAGCAGTATGTCTAATTTCCAAAGATAAATATTTATGATGTAAACATTTAATAGCTTAAGTATCTTATTTAACTGCCCTTCCCTTCTGTTGCCTTGTCTAAACATTGCACAGAATGCTGCTGGCACTAATTTCTGAAGCCATAAATTCATAACTGTGTTTTGTACCATGTTAGCCAGATACTTCAGCTGATGTGAAGATCCCCAGTGGTTAATGGGAAAATGTCATCCATGGGTGTGATGGTGAAGAAGTAGCTGAATTCATTTGTTTGGTGCTCCGGTGTGGGCTGTGAAAATGAGACACAAAAATGTATTTTCATTGCCCAGAACAGAGGTGGGGGAACTCCGTTAACCTATTAACTACAATTCATCCTCCATAGAGGGTCTTTCTGAAATGCACACAGGGATCGTGACAGTTTTTAGTATTTGATTGCTGAGATTTATCTACCTAAAAGAGACTTGATTTCGGTACGGGGGCAAATATATGCTTTTATTACCTTTGATTTAATTTGACCACCATCTGCATACAGAAGATAGCCTCTGATGTTACACCGTGAAGGCCTGATGTTGGATTTCAGCCTCCATTGTGGCACTGCCCACCATGACTTGGCTTCTGTTCCAAGTTACCACATCTCAGCAGCAGTGCTGACCTGCATGACACCAAGTTGTCACCCACCCCTGTCTGCAAATCTCTTCCATGGGAGAAGATGTTTGAAGACGGCATTGGATCGAAAGGAATGCGGACACTTAGACCAAAGAATTCAAGCAAGGAATTGCTTCAGCATTAAAGATGAATTGAAATCATTAGTACTGGAAGTAACAACTACATTTTTCTACCTGGATGGCAAATGCTCCTGGAAGAAATTTAGGAAATGTGGCAATAATAGAAGTGGCAGAGATCTGTGGGAGAGGAGAGTAAGGAAGAAAGGCAGGAAAGTGCCTCTGCCTGCTCTTTGGGACCTTAAATGTGTTAGCCTGAAAGGAGTGCGTGCAGGTAGCAGTGTGGGGTGGCTGATATTACCTCACTCCTCCCTTAGCATTCTTCCTGTAATTGCTTTGGAATAGAGCATCCCTTAATGTCTTAATTCAATGACAAAGAATTTCAGCAAGGAGATAAAGGACAATGTAAATTTTGCTGAAATCAAACCCTTAGCTCACATTTGCCATCAAACTGGTTGCTGTTTTCAGATTTCTGGCATTGGCCCAGACAGTCATTAGGAGGACAGAGCAAAGAGGAATGACATGGCATCAGATGATGGAGGTTAACAGGAGACCTGCTGCTGGTGGCACTCCAGTGGGTGCTCTGAGCTGCTTCCTGTGAAGCAAAGCAGGCTTGTTTGCACTGGAGTTTCATAGTGAGTTAATAACTAGGTGTCAGTTTAGATCACCAAACTTTTAAGGTGGTGGAGACCATTACAGACACTCCCCTGTACATAACTCACAGATATGCTTAACTTTATAGATTGCCAGCGTTGTCTCTGATGTTATATTTAGGAATGTGCCTGAAAGCGTTTTGATGTCAGCCCACTTCCGTCCAGATAAGGACAGATCATTTTGTTCTGGTCATACAATAAATCAGTGGGGTACTTTTCTCTTATCTGAGGTTGCCTTACATCACTGTAATAGAGACAATAAAAGGAGGGGAAAAAAAAAAACAACAAAAAATGCAGTGTTCTGTTCCGGTTCAATATATGGAAACATTGAGAGACAACAATACCCTGCATTTACAGAACTGCTCAGAGGTCCTGAGTCTGAGTCCTGAGTGCAATTATAGCCAACTAATTTCCTAACTGAAGGCAAACTTCAAAGGAGTTTGTGCACAAAAATGGAACACCCTAGCAGATTTTTCAGCTTACTTCAGTTAACTCAGTTTAGCCCTAGTAGGTGGGTAATAGATATTAAGTTAATATACTGACCTCAGAAAAGCTGTCATCATAGAGGGAACCGACTGCGTAAGTGATCCAAGGCTGAGCGAAGAGCAAAGAGCACTGAAAGAGAATCTGACATGAACACCACAAATACTGGTTTTCTTCTTTGGTTCAGATTCTGCCATTAATTACTATGGGCACGTTTTTCATCATTTTATTCATTGTGTTCTACTATCACAGGATTTACTCATTTTTTATAAGCTAACTAGAAATTTTAAAAATGTTAAACAAGTGATCAGAAGAGCAAAGTCCAGAAGTTGGCTGGTTACAAGTGATGTCTGTTTGGGATGAATGCTAGAAGAAGCAGTTATTGTTCATCAGTTTCTTAGTAAAAGTGGATCATGCACCAGAGCTCTCAGCAAGTTTGCAGTTGAGATCAAACTGTGGGAAGCTGTCAAGACACCAGAGGCCAAGGCTGCTGTTCAAGGAGAGCTCATCACAGTGGGCTGACAAAGGTTGGTGACGTTCAGCAAAGGCAAGAGCAAAGTCCTGCCCTGTGACAGTCACCCCGTGAAACAGCGCCAGCTGAGCGATGCGGGCCTTCTGGACATCAGCTCCAGAGATGAACATCTGGGGGTTCTGATGGGAAACAAGTTGGCCTGAGCCAGCAGTGTGACCCCGTGCCAAGGAACAACTGCCTCCTGGGCTGCCTTGGCAAGAGTTTAGCCAGCATGTCTACGTAAGGGATCCTTCCCCTCCAGTCACCACCTGTGTATTTTCCTGGGGAACTGGGCTCTGGTTTGGGGTTGTCCAGTGCAAGAAGGAAATAGATGTGATGTAATGGAGTGAGTCTACAGGAGACAGACTCACTGATAGGTGAAGAAGAAGTAACTGGGGAAAAAAAACACAACCAACCAAGGAAAACCCCTGCCAAACTCATGTACATCCAAAACCCAAGAACAAAACTAAATTTTGGAGGATCTATTGCTGCCTGCAAAAGAGCCTTCACTGCTTTTATTCATAAAACTGCTCTGTGCAATCATTATTCATTTCCTCTTCCTGGTTCAGCAAGCAGATTTCCAAACAATTTCTGGGCACAATTTGAAACTCAACATGATTTTAATTCAATTACCTTAAATTATCTTTCTTTTTTTTTTTGGGGGGGGGTTTAAAGTAATTGATAGTTGGGACACAGCAAGTATTTTCCATTTCATCTCAGTTCCAGGAAACAATCTCTGGCATTCCTTGTTCAGATAACTTGTAGAAATGTAACCAGGATCTTCTAAACTCTGTTCTTCAGCTCCTTATCTGTTAAATGGAACAATAAAGCTCATTTTTTCTCCTTACCTATCAGATTGTTCTGGCCTTGGTCAAGGATCATCTCTTTTATTGGGAATAAAGAGCACCCAGCAATCTTCTCATCTTTTTGGAGTTCTTGACAAGACAGAAATACAAAAGATAACAGAGATAGTAATTACAAGAGGCCATCTGTCCTTTTGCAATTGCTCTATGAGCTATCGAGTGTTAAGACTGAAATACATTCATCAACTTTAATAGGCATCTGCAGCACAACCATCCAGCAAGCACTTGTGTAAGAGTTTCTGTACGCAATAATTGCCTGTGAAAGATGGCAAATAAAAAACTGCCTCTGACAACATTGAAACAGAAATCAGATTCTTCAAGCTCCAAGAATTAGAAAGGAGAGAATTGTGTTACAGCCAGACTCTGCTGCCATGTAGTGTTTGGTGTCTCTTTTTCAGACTATTTGATTGTTCAGCAAATAAAACCCACTGGCAGAATCAGTGACTTCAAGTGTTGGGACACTTGGACTTGGTGCCTGGTCTACTTTCTTTGTTGTGTCCTCTCTTTTTTATGCAGTTTGCAACTTTAAGAATATGAATTATATTCACAATGTCTTCTGGCTTGTTACTGAGTAGAACCAATGGTGCTGACTCCATTCTTTCCTCCCAGTACTGCTTGTTGCTGTGGGGTTTGCAAACAGCTCGTGGGACTCAGTCGTACCCAAGGGAGTAAAGACTGTGTCGAAAAGATGAAGGGCGCCTGAATTGCAATGAGGCAGCAGAACTGCTTTTAGATCAACAGTGTTGTTACTATTGAGCAAAATTTGCCTACCTTCTGTCTGGAAGCAGAAAATACAGCAATGCTGAGACCTTGTTTCAGCATAATGGGGTTGCCAGGAATGTTGATATAGCATTGGTCATTCTGTGATATATATTTAAGCATTGGCACGAAAGGGCAGATTAGAAGTTACTGAAGTCAGTATTTAATATCCATATGTATTTCGAAGTTCTGGCTCAGGGTATTAAAACTGTGAAAAGTAAGAAAACATACTGCCATGCCTTTACCGTGCAGAAGTTACTGTGTTATTTTCTCCTGTGTCCAGGCAGTGAATGAGTAATTTGCACGTGCAGCACTGCCCAGCCTGTGATCAGTAGAGGCAGCTAAGTGGAAAATGCCATGTTGTAACTAGCATGAACATACAGTTCCTCCTCTGGTGCCAGATGTGCTGCTGGAGGACTGACCTGATCACCCTGGTGCTGAGTTTCTGTATCGTGGCTCTTCAGAACAGAGCAGAGAGCTGCCAGCCATCTCCTACAAAGCTCTCCATCAGGAAACTCTGCCATGCTGGTTCCCAAGCTCTCCAATCTGGAGCACAGAGACAAATGATGGGTCAAATAGGACAGATCAATGCACAGCTCGTTGTGACAGCTGATAACCTACAATTCCCAGTACATTGGATTAATTATCATTCCTATGTTCTTTCTTCCTTTCTTTCACTCTGTTTATCTCCTTCTTTCCTTCTGTCTTTCTTGTACCATAGACTCAATATAGACCCTGCAGCAACACAGACTTTGTGATAAATTCAAGACTTCTTTTTTCCTTTCCAGATCCATTTTTGCAGATTTACTGTTGTGTGTTAATTTAGTTTTTAACCCCAATTATTTAAAATCCAATTATTTCAGATAGTCCCTACTTCACAGTAGCACACTGCTCAGTCACACAGGACGGGCTGTTTTTGATGGTAAAATGAGCAGGAGAAAGGAAAAAAACAAAATGTAATCCCCTGGATTCCACATCGGAGATCACCTCCTTCTGAGATGGTCTGATCAATGCCAAAGATGAGCAGCATTCTCCATTTTAGGAACTTTTCTGTCCATCATTAAGCACTGAATGATGCAGCACCTCTTTTCAAAGTGAAAATTCTGAAAATGATTTGCATTCAGCACAGACAAAGCCATCAGAATGGGGAAGGGAATCTGGTAGGTTTGCCGTCTGTGTAATTGTCTGCATTAGAGTTTAAAATCCAGCTTTGTCCCATCCTTTGTTGGGCAACTGAGGCAGCTGACGCAGATGGATGAAGTCCTCGCATACTTGTGCTGATGTGTAAGTAAATAGCAATTGTTTATGAAGATGGCTCTTAATTAACAAATGGAAGGGAGACGGGAGGTTCTAGATTACTTAGTGACAGGCTCATTTTTAATGCCCGTTAATTAAATCCGTTAAAATACCTCTGGAGCACATTAATGTTTTTCTCAGTGAACAGTTTGTCCCTCTCCTCTTCTTTCTGAGAGTTGGTTACTTTACAAACCTTCAGGAGGCCTGTGCATTACTTTAGATGACTTCTGCCAATGAGCAGCAGCACTCAGCGTACTGAATACGCCGGGTGGACAAAGCAGCCTCCTACAATCAAGAGAAAAAGCAGTGCAGCATGGCCCCTGCCCTGGTCCTAGCAGCGTCTGTGCCGTTCTAGTCATAAGGGCTGTGCACAACTGGGGGAGAATAAGCACAGGATGAAAATAGCTGCATCTCCCAGAATAGCAAGGTGACTGACAGAAGGAGGTTCTGCTTCTCTTTGTTATGAACCACTGCTGAGGTAAAAGTCCTTTATATGGAGAGGAGGAAAACTGCAGTGTAAAGGACCCTGAGTGAAGCTGATGTCTGTCCATGCATAATCTGCGGAATGGTGGGATCTGGGAACCTGATGAATATGTAATTCTGCACAGAGCACTGCTAATGACTTATTCTAATTAACTCTGTAAGGATGTGGGCTCTGTCTCAAGAGATGTTCACTCACCTTGTCCTGGACTCGCAAACTCTTTTAACCCCTCAGAGCCCACACAGCTCTCTGCTGATGGCATTGGGTTCTCGGTGGGTCTCAACTCTGATTCAAGCTTGGATTTTTCCTGATCTATTTCTGTTTCTCTCTCTGCTTTGGCATCAAGCCAGCAGAGCAGGGCGAAGGAAGTGGGAAATGAACTTCAGGTTCCAGTTCAGCTCTGACTTCTGGTTTCAGAAGATGTATGAAAAGAAATGCACGTGTTTTACTGTGTGTGTTTGAAAGGATGCAGACATCTTCAGTGACCCACATTTTACATTTGCTTCCCCTCCCGAGCATTTCTCTTCACCCTTTCTTATGTTTATTCTCAGTAGCCACTGAATAAAGCAGAGGAAAAATATGGTCTTAATTGTTCGAAGTAGAGTCACTGCAGAAAGATAAGAAATGTCCTGCCTTTACTTCTTGACACATTTTCTCTTAGAATAGAAACATTATAAGAGTTTAAAGAAGGTTTTAAAGTAATGGGGATTTAAAAGGCTGTGTGCACATTCATAATCCTCTTTAGAGTCAAGGTGAGTTTGGCTGCACCCTGCCAAGCTTACGGGCATTCAGGAAGTCCAGGAACATCAATAAGGTTTAGAAATGAGAGGAGGATTCAACTGGATATATTGGTGGGTAACAAATAAGTTAATTAGATTTCTGATAAAATGCTATCCAGGATGAAATGATTAAACATTTATAGGAGATGTCCTAATGATTTTCTCTTTTAGAACTCAGTGAGCCAACCTGGATTTCTTTTGGAGCTGCACAAAGTGCTAATTCCTTAAAAATGTCCTCCTGCTTTCAGTAGCTTCTGGACTGACTTAACATGAGGCAGCAGTGCGCTCTGGCAGCTCGAAAGGCAAATGGGATCCTGGGCTCCATCAGGAGAGGGGTGGTCAGCAGGGACAGGGAGGTGATTGTCCCTCTCTACTCGGCTCTTGTGAGGCCCCATCTGGAGTCCTGTGTCCAGGTGTGGAGCCCTCAGTACAAGAAAGACATTGAGATTTTGGAAAGGGTCCAGAGGAGGGCGACTAAGATGATCAGGGGGCTGGAGCACCTCCCCTATGAGGACAGGCTGAGGGAGTTGGGCTTGTTCAGCCTGGAGAAGAGAAGGCTGCGGGGTGACCTCATTGCAGCCTATCAATACCTGAAGGGAACCTACACCCACGAGGGGAGTAAACTCTTCAAAAGGGCTGACAACAGCAGGACTAGGGGAAATGGATCCAAGTTGAAGGAGGGAAGATTGAGGTTGGATGTTAGGGAGAAGTTCTATACAAGGAGAGTGGTTAGGCCCTGGAACGGGCTGCCCAGGGAGGCTGTGGATGCCCCGTCCTTGGATGTGTTCAAGGCCAGGTTGCACGGGGTCCTGGGCAACCTGATCTGAATGTGTGTGTTTGGTGGCCCTGCTAGGCAGGGGGGTTGGAACTACATGATCCTTGAGGTCCCTTCCAACCCGGGTGATTCTGTGATTCTGTGATCTGTGATTCTGTGAGTGCTGTGCAGATTCCCAGCCCTTTCTGCTCTTCTCCTAGCAGACCCCTTTGGGTACTGCTTTGCTGCCAGCATCCTGCTGACATAAACACACACTGCCCAGGTGCTCGCTGTACAGCTTGGTTTCGCTACGAGGCCTCACAGACAAATCAGTGGAACCTCACACAAGGTCTGCAGGAGAGCAGGGAGTTACACCTCCCAGTGTAACTAAGGAACTCGTGCACAGTGGGTACATCATTCATCTTCGCCTTATCTTGGTGCATTCCATCACATGGGAGCAACACCATTCAGAGGGAAACAGTGAGACCTGTGAGCAGGGAGATATCTGAGTGGCAGTCACTTTTAAGTCTGCTTTGCTGGTATATATTTTCACTGTTGGTCGAGTTCCATTCACAAACATCTGGCCACGAATGAGACAGCAGCACATTTCCCACTGCACATCAGGGCAGGGTGAGCACTTCAGGGCCCTGCAATCACTTGTTACATGTTTTTGTAGAATATTGTTATGAAATGTTTCTGAAGTGTCAGTAACACCACTGCAATCCCACAGGCACTGGGAAGGTGAGACAGACATTCATCCATTACAAATGCATCCCTAAAACCATCTGAACTGCATTTTTGGGGATGCACTTAGGATACACGTAGAAGAGGAGATACTTCTGCTGATATCACAGTTGCTGAACCAGGGATCTGAGCAATGAAAGGTACAAGCTATTCGTTCTTGAAGCTGAGATTGTTTTTGTCTTTCCTTTCTGGATCAGAGTGCAAAATGGATTCTGTGATGCGTATTCTTTAGAGCAGTCTCAGAACAATTAGGAATTTGAATTTATGGAAAACAGACTTCAATAACTTCTTGTGGAAAACACATGCAATGAAGACAATTTCCCCTCGTTTATTGAAAAAAAAAAATGTACATATTTGAGATAAGGCTTTACTGTTAAATTAAAACAGCTATCACACCAAGATTATCTGTGGCCTGAGTCATGGGTATTAGTATATTATACATGTCCCATGTATGAAGCTGAAGTTTTTAGATACACCATTCTTCATTTTTTGCCCTGTTCCCTAAAAAAAACCAACAATGAAGTAAGTAGGAAAGTTTAGCAATTATTTTTTTTAAGAATGATTTTGTTTTTCAAATTTCTTTGGACTTAGAAAGAAAAGAATGCTTGCAATTGAAATAATTGTAAAATGTACAATATTTTTGTTTCTGGATTTTACTGTTCCGTTCAACAAAAGCTGTCTGAATGGTTTTGTTTCAGTTCAACCAAAAGTTCTGCACGAGTGCCTTCTGGATCTATTTCCCAGCCTCAATAAGTTAATCAGCCTTCCGTGCTGATCTACCCAGTGCAATTTCCGACACCTGCAGAATTAAAATACAACTGGCCTCCTTTGTTTCATTTTAAAACCAGCATGTGACTCATCTCAGCTCTGATTGCCAGGATATCATTACCACTGCCATTTCCAGTCACCCCTATTTAGTCATACTAAATTGCAGACATCTGTACGTTCCCTTACGCTTCTGACGAAGGAAGCATCTTCAGAGCAACGGCACCGAGGAGCTGAGCACAAGTCACCTACAGCATCCAGGAGCTGCCTTGTGCCTGGTGTTGAGCTGAGTTGTGCCTGCACTGGCTGAAAGGCCAGCAAAAGGGCCATTCAGGAGCTAACAGAAGCCTTGAAATGGATTTTATTATGTTGTATGTCTCCCCTCTCTTTCTTGAGAAGTTTATACATGTTATCTTCAAAAATCAGGCAAAGTCCAGGAAATTTTAAGTTAATGACCTACTCTTATCTTGATTTAAGATAAATAATTATATTGGTCAACATGTATTGTCATAAAATATATGTGGCACCAAGAGGAACTATTGAACTATTTCACTCTATCTGTCTCTGCTCGTATACAATCAATAGGTGCTTACTCATCTGTTCTCATAAACTTCATCCAACCTACAAGACAGTCCATCTAGTAATCCCATGTGGACCTTGAGGTGACAGTGATACTCAAATCAGAACGGATTGAGCTTGAAATGTCTCAATTTCCATTGCTCTGATTTTTGCCCAAGTGCTAGATTAATTTCATGGCACCTTCTTTACTGCTAGCATTCCTATCGGATGAATATGGTAGTGGGATATTAATGACATGTAAACTATATTTTTGGTCAAGAGAGAAAACTGACAGATCAAAGCTAAACAGCCATTGAGATAGGAATACTGGAGTAGCAATTCTGTGTTGCTTGCCCAATAGAACCTGTGCCCTGAGGAAATCAGAAAATCGTTTTAGGTTTTATTACCTTTCTGGTGAAGTCAGAAGGCAGGAATTGCACAGATTTCTCTTAAATATGAGCACAGGCTGCAAAAACAGGTGGCAAAGGATATCAGCACTACCTTTGCCTGGTCTTGTCCTAGCTGAGGAATCTGGCCCTACCAATTTCCAAGCACATTCAATCACCCAACTTTCATAATTGCTCTGGAGATGCTCCTGTGCTAAGCTATTACCAGGAATGGATTTTATATTGTCTCTGTCATATATTAGTCTTGGGAATTCTCACCTACTCCTTCATGCCCAACAGCAGTGGTGTTACCCTTTGCTTTCAACAGGTGTTGCACCACCAGCTGCATTGAAGCTTGTCACTGATTTCATAGAATCACAGAAATATTTACCTAGGAAGAGATGTTTAAAAGCCATCTGGTCCAGCGCCCACTCCCTTGTCCTTGAGGACAGATTCCCAGGGGGTTTTGTTGACCAACTCCTTAAAGAGATGGAATTTGGCTTTCCTGTTGTCCTTTCCAGTAAGTTTAAAGAACAGTGTAGGGTAAGTTTAAAGAACAGAGAAGTAGATCCTGATTCTCAGCATAATGGAAAACCCTGCTTGTGTGTTTTCGTGCTTTATGGGCTTTGTCCTCTCCTTGAAAACCATCTCCAGTGGGATAAGGAGAGCTTGCAAGTAGACATTCCCTGTATTTCTGAGGTCAAATAACTTCAATGAATATGCTTGTGCTGTTAGCTGATCACTTAGAAAAGTCAATGTCTCTAACCCTTCTTTTTTACTTCATGTCTTTGGTGAAGTACAAGTCAAGCTCCTTTACCCAACTGATCATTTAAAAGAACATTTTGTAGTACAGGCACCATAGCACTTGTATCTAGGGCAGTCGGATCTTGAATAACACTCTGAAGGGATTTAGTGTTCAGATGGAGGGAACATGACCTTCCATTTTTAAGCTCCCATTTATACACTATGTATAATTAACTGCATGCGTAGGGCTTCATGTACTTTGAAAGGCTGATGCTATGCTGGTCGTGCAGAGCCTGGAGAGAACAAGTTTATTGTCCTGAGATACTTAAACCATCAAGCTGCTTTGCAAGACAGAACTGTAAAAGAGTTTTAGATAGCCTCTACTTCTGTTACACTTTGATATGTGCCATGTGCCACAGGAGCCATTGGAATGGCACAGAACTGCATCAGGGCAGGGGCAGGTGGGTATTGGGAGAAAGTTCTTCACCAGGGGGTGGTCAGGCACTGGAACAGTGTCCCCAGGAAAGTGATCGTGGCACGGTGCTTGCAGGGAGTGTTTTGAGCAGGGATCTGAGTGCTCATTTGTCTCTGCCTCCTGGACCAGGGGAGGGAGCAATTCCAGCAGCAGCTGCAATTTGATGCATCAGTTACATTAGCAGCAATTTTCCAACCTGAATACTTGTGTCAGGTGACCATCGGTGAGCTCTCATGCATAGCTGTAACTGGAAGCAGTTCTCATGAGACCAGACCATCACAAAGCAGGAATGTGGTTATTCTGCAGTTGGTTTAGGAGGACAGACTGTCAGCCTGGGGAAAGGAGGGGAGTGCAGAGCTGGAGGTGTCAGTGAGACCTCAGCAAGCCCCGTGGTGCCCTGTTGGGCTGACAAATGCTCACTGCCCAGTGGCTGAAGGGCAAAGGTGCTTTGGTGTGCAAGATCTGCACTGCGGTGGAAATAGCCAGGGAACTTTGCAAGATGTTCCAAAACAAGCCACAGTTCCCCACATCCACCCCATGTCCATTTTTAAACCTGCCACACAGTTTTTCCATGGGGCTGTTAGTGCAGGGGAAAAAACTGCAGAGGCTGGAGATGACAAACTCTCCACACTTCCATGGCTCTGGGGACGTTCCACCCTCTGCTGCTCTCCCTGCTCTGGAAGTCAGGTTTCCTTTAATGGCTTCAACATTCCTGTCTGTTTTGTTCATATTCCAGTTTTCAGCCTCTGCTGTCATGCTTGGATATCTGAGTACTGAATGCAGCGTGTACGGTATAGAATCAGTATCCTATGCAAACAACAGAAGAGCTTTTTAGAGCGGCCAGCTGTGGCTGTATTTTTGAAAAGTACAGGGGAAGGTGGTGCTATTGGCCAAGTGCAGGATTCAGTGCAATTTAATAACACACGTAGAAAAAGTTCATTCAGTTTAAAGAGAAGTTGGAGAAGAAATAAGAGCAGGTGCCAATGGGCAGCTCCAGCATTTCCTCATCAATGCCAAAACTGCCCACTAAGGGGATGGCAGAACCAAGCAGACATGTTTCTGAGGAGATGAAAAGAAATCCCAAATAATAGTAATGCAGTCAGCATCATCATAAGATAGAAACAGCCACATGAGATTCCCTGGTGAGGCACAGGAGGCTGGAGGAGGGCTAGATATTCCTTGTAGCACTGAGGAAGGGAACCAAAAGGGCATTTCTAAGGGGAGAATGTTTCTCATGCTGTGGGTCTCCATCTCTGAAGCAGGCATTAGGATGGGATAGCAAATATTAGGAGAGATCACACATCAGTGCTGGTGGCTGGGGTGAGGGGGAAAGGAGAGTGGAGTTGTTCAGGAGGCACAGAGGGATCAAGATGTGAGATAACAAGGGTCTGACTGAGTTCAGTGCTCTGCACACAGCCAGGAAAGAGATTGTGCAGAAATACTCTGTAATAATTCTGAGCATCCATATGGGAGTTATGTTAGTTTACCTGCAGCTTTCAGTGATGGTAGGTGTAGCCACTTGCCTTGAGAAACTCGCAGTGACTTTTCCTGTTAATATAATTACATTTTTCTAATTGTTATGACGCAGTGTTTTCCATATTCCTGTTATCCATATATATATTCCTTTTACATTACTGTTGTGGAGCCTTAGGCATGAAATCAGATTTGGCATTTGGTGCCATACCAATGGTATCAAATGTCTCTCTGTTTCTATGTCTAGAGACTGCAGATTGGAGTCAGGAGGTGGAAAGCTCTGTAGAAAATAACCAGAGAGAATTTCAGAAAGGTAATAAAAAAAGAAATACTGTGAAGGGACACATAATTAAAAAAAGAACTCAAGAAAAAAAAAAGTCAGTTAAAGGAATGGGAAAACTACAAGGAAAAAAAAGGGGTTAGGCTGTGCTGTACCAACCTGGCTGCCTTCTGTGATGAGATGAGCTGTAAGGACATGGGGAAATAAAGCGGTGCTTTATACACTAAATTTGGTGCATCATTTTGCACAGTGGCATCTCTGTAGCCAAACTGAGGATTTACGGGGTGAAAAAGAGGCTGGAGATAAACCTGCTGGTCTTCCTAAGCTAAAAAAGCAGCGGTCATAGTTGTGCCGTCTGAGTCAGCTGGCCATGAAGGATACTGCTCAGCGAACAGCGTTGGCTGATGCCTTCATTAATGAGCTGATAAGTGGGGTGGAGAGCATCCTTTGCGAGGCTGTGAATGACAATAAATGAGGACAAAATGGGGGAGGAACTCAATGATTAGAAAGCAGCTTTGCTGGAAAGGGCCAGCGAGTCCCAGAGGACAACACAGTGTACAAGAATCAGCAATGCTGCAGTGATGGAGGTAAACTGGAACCGGGGTGTATGATTTACTGAGGGCGACTGAATGGTTTCTGTTTGTTTGTTTGGTTTTGTTTATTAGTTTTTCCAGTTAGGAATGAGGAGGTTACAGAGGGATTTGCTTGCATCCTTCCATGTCTCAGAAGGTAGCTGAGAGAAGAAATGGACTGACACTTTCTGGGTGCACAGAGCAAAAGACTCAATGGGAGAATGCTGCAATGAGAGAAGTTTCAATTAAGCATTAGAAAAAAGGCTATCTGTAATGAGAGTGGTTAAGCACTGCAACAGCTTGGCAAGAGAGGCTGGTGGATCTGCATCCTCGGACGTTTCCAAAAAGCTCTTGAGCAACCTCATCTCACTCTAAAGATAGCTCTCCTTTGAGTAGGAGGGTGGAGCTGATGGCTCCAGACATCCCTTCGAATCCAGTTGTTTTCCTATGGCTCTGCTGCGTGAAGATACAGACTTTTATGATCTGCTGATTGTGAAATACAAGTCTGCCAGCAATCAGCACGGCCTAACACAGCCACTAGGGACAGATGGGAAACGGAACAGTCCCTGTTATCATTTATTACATCTATGTGGTAAATGCACTTATGTAGAACAAATCATACAAATGTGGGAAGAAAGCTTAGAAAAGACGAATCCAACATCCAACCTTTGTGGAGCTGTTGCTGGCAGCAGATTATGTAAGCAATAGCTTTGGTTAGATGAATTCTGAGAACCTCTGAGACCAGAGACTCAGTGGCCTTCCTTGGCAAGCTATGTCAGGACTCATTGCCCCCCAGTGAAAATGGTTTTCCCGATGTCCAGTCTGAATCTCCTAAGCTGTGCTTTATTGATATTGCCAAATGCTTTGCCACCTGCCATGGATAAACTGCATTTGTCCTCATTACTCCTAACATCCTCCTTTAAGAATACTGAAGTGACATCTTCCTCTGTATTCCTTTTTCCAGATTGAGCAGACTCAGGTTTCTCACCCTGCTCTTAAAAGTTGTATGCTCAACAATTTTGTTAACACCCTGGAGGAACATTTGCAGTTTTTCTGCAGCTGTGGCTTTCCTATCAGCAAGCAGAAGATCCTAAGATATGCCCTGCTGGCCACACGCTTGCCATTGCAACCACACTTGTAGACTGAAAGTCCCACATGCAGAATTTTCTGCTGTTTCACTCCTGAACATCATAAGATTTCTCTTATCTAGGCTCAAGTTTATCAAGTTCCTTGAGACTTAAGTTTTACTGTCTCCTGGCATATTTCCACACACCCCATCTTCACCTGCATATTTGCAGAAGATGCATTCCATCAGCTCATCCGGGTCATTTACAAAGATGCTGAATAATATAATCCCAGAATCAAGTTCTATTGTAACTCCACTTGTTACTGGTTGCCAGCTGGATGCCATACTATTCATTATTGCCCTTTGAGCCCAGTAATCCAACTAATATTCAGACCATTTAAGCCCATTCATCCAGCTTGTACTTTCCTCAATCACAGGAAACACTCTGCAATCAGATGTCAAAAGCTTTACTCTAGATATATCTCAAGATATTACTCAGATATTTCTCTTTCCCAAGAGCCCAGGATGCTGAGATGCAGCTAAACGCAACTGACAAGGCTTAGAAGACAAAGAAGGAATTATTGATATCAATCTTCATGAAAAAAACAAAGGAGGTTTTCTAAGGGCAGCCTCAGCCTGACTGCTCAGTCACACACCGTGTGCTCTGGTCACTGTGATGCCCTGACCGGGGCGTTTCATGCATGACTCCCCAGCTAATTTGCTCTGAGCTGCCGTGTTCCTAAGCCAAGGCCGGGACTCTGGAACTCACCAACGCTGTGTGTGGGCAGAGGAGCCGACTGCTGCCTGCTGAACTCCACCACACCACTCTCTCCCTCCCATTTCTCAAAGGAACAAGGGGACTGTGATAAGGACAGATAGATAACACTCCAATTACCATCACTGGCAGAACAGCCTCAGCATAGGGAGATTAATGTAATTTACGGCCTACAGATAGCAGCCTAGTGCTCAAAGCAAACTACAATACCTTCCTCCCAATCCATCTTCTACCTCCTCCCCCTGTGCAGTGCAGGGGAAGGACGAATGGGGGCTGAAATTGGTCCATGAAGCTTCATCTCTGCTGTTCTTCCATAGTGACCCTCTGTTCCCACTCCACACGGATCCCTCCCACAGAGACACTGTCCATTATAGGCATGTAAGCCCAGTACAGCCTCACTAAATGAGTCTGTGCTGAGATTGGGCTGTGGGATCTCTTATGGTGCATAGCAGACCCATAGAATGGCCTGGGTTGAAAAGGGTCACAATGATCATCCAGTTTCAACCCCCTGCTATGTGCAGAGTCATCAGCCACCAGACCAGGCTGCCCAGGGCCACATCCAGCCTGGCCTTGAATAATGACCCATCATTAGCTATGTAAAAAAACAGCTTGGTCTGATAAGTTCTTTGCTATGAGAGTGGTGAGGTGCTGGAACAGCTGCCCAGAGAGGCTGTGATGCCCCGTCCATCCCTGGAGGTGTTCAAGGCCAGGTTGGATGGGGCCCTGGGCAGCCTGGGCTGCTGTGAAATGGGGAGGTTGGTGGCCCTGCATGGCACAGGGGGGTTGGAGCTTCGTGATCCTTGAGGTCCCTTCCAACCCTGGCCATTCTGTGATTCTGTGATTGTCTTGGCAGTCTTTGAATATAGAAAGACAGACCCCTAGAAAGGATAACTCATCACAAATCATTGTTGACATTCCTTTTTGATAATCTGTATGGTTCACAGAAAGCTGTGAATGTTTTTATTGTGTTTTTGGAGGCGATGGCATTCTTTTTTTTTGTAGAAAGAAATTCTCATGAAATAGTGCATTTCAGGGCACAGCTGTGGCAGGGGCAGCCTGTGTCATGCACGCATTGCTGCAGTAAATGCTGCTTTTTGCTTGCCTTGATCAGGTGTTGATCAGTGCTTTTTCCCTGAACACAGTATTGAATGTCCTTGGAAGAACAAGAGGGCAGTTGTAACAATTGCCTTATTTATGTGGCCTGAACGCAGGCAAAAATTGCTGTGGAGTTTTTTGAGCTGCTTTTCAGTACCGTCATCTAAATGAGTGCACTCTTCACTTTTCCACTTAATGTTTGAAGGCCTGGGATGGAGAATGTAACAGGATGAGAAGTACTCCTGCAGGAACATTGTGCCTTCTTCATTTGCAGTTTCCATTCAGTCCAAGAAGAGGCTTCCTGTTAAATCAGATCTTACTGTGTTCTTCCCTTTTCATGTGGAGTCTGTATCCTCATCTGGTGTAATTTATTGATCCAGTTCACCACAAAGGCTGGCCAAGGGATGCTACAAGTGTGTCTCAAGTTCTCTGTAGCATATTTTGACTAGAATTACTCCAAATGAAGAAAGCATAGCTGAAGGTGCCCATCCCACAGACATGGTCATCCAACTAATTGTGATTAGGAATAATTTCCTCCTTTTTTACCCTTCATGGATAAGTAATGCCTAAAGCTACACGCATAGGTACAAAATTGTGTATAAAATTAAAATCTGCTCAAGTAGTGTGATTGTTTGGAAGCAAGATTACCTCGAACCGAAGTAGCATCAGGAAAGGACGTGTAGCCAATCCTGTTCCTGCACAAAGTACAGCAAGGTCACTACTGCTCAGCCCTTCTAATTAAAAAGCAGACCTCACGATAGGCAATTGTCCCCCAGGCCCAAGGATTTTCTTATCTCTTGTAAGCTCAGTAGCCAATACAGCTGTTATCCAGAAATAGGATAAAAAGAATTGAAGTGCTAGACTCCCCACCTCTGATACGAAACTTATCTGATAAGCCTTATAATATGCCTCACAAAGTAAAAAGACATCCACAAGATGACTTTTAACATAGGATGAACAACAGTGCGAGGCATCTGAACAGCAATGAAGCGTAATACCATAAGTTGCCTGAGCTCCAGGTGAGCAAAGGGCCTTATGTCACCTTTTCAATTTGTTAATGCTTGCAGAAATAATAAGTGAGCGGTAGGTGGAGTCTGCTGAGCCCACGAACTAATAAACTGATCTAAACACGTGCAGGATACAGCAACTCTGTGTATTTTACTGTCAGCTGCACGATGCTTCAGTGCTGTGAACCGTAGTGCATTCCACTGGGATCAATGAAACTGTGTTAGCACATCAGTCAAATACTTGAGGATCCAACACTTATAAATAGCTCCCATGGTGCCACATCTCCTTGCTTGGCCTGCCAAATGAATGCTCTCAGTAATGCAGAAAAAATCTCATGGAAGTTTTCCACCACCTTTGTCCTAATGTAGTGGCCATCCTGCAGTCAATAATGGCTCTCTTTGTGAAAAGACAGTGGCACTGTCTTCTCATTTCCCTTTGTCTTCAGCAAATATCACAGAATCACAGAATCACAGAATTGTAGGGGTTGGAAGGGACCTCCAGAGATCATCGAGTCCAACCCCCTGCCAAAGCAGTTCCCTACAGC
This sequence comes from Centrocercus urophasianus, assembly GCF_019232065.1. Lineage (NCBI taxonomy): Eukaryota > Metazoa > Chordata > Aves > Galliformes > Phasianidae > Centrocercus > Centrocercus urophasianus. Next base: position 427,542 of record NW_024884966.1, read on the forward strand.
AGGTCGCACAGGTCGGCATCCAGGCAGGTCTGGAACATCTCCAGAGAAGGAGACTCCACCACCTCCCTGGGCAGCCTGTTCCAGTGCTCCGTCACCTCACTGTACAGAAGTTCTTGCGCATGTTTGTGCAGAACTTCCTATGCTGCAGTTTCCGGCCGTTTCCCCTTGTCCTGTCTCCACTCACCACTGAAAAGAGTCCGGCCTCGCCATTCTGCCCCCGACACCTCAGATACTGATAGACCTGGATCAGGTCCCCTCTCAGTCTCCTTTTCTCAAGGCTGAACAGACCCATATGAACAAGGAGATCATAGAATGACAGAATCATCACAGAACAGCCTGGGTTGCAAAGGCCCACAGCGCTCCTCCAGCTCCAACCCCTGCTGTGTGCAGGTCGCCAACCAGCAGCCCAGGCTGCCCAGAGCCACATCCAGCCTGGCCTTGAATGCCTGCAGGGATGGGGCATCCACAGCCTCCTTGGGCAACCTGTGCCAGTGCCTCACCACCCTCTGGGGGAAAAACTTCCTCCTCATATCCAACCCAAACCTCCCCTGTCTCACTTTAAAACCATTCCCCCTCATCCTATCAGCATCCACCCTCACAAACAGCCGTTCCCTCTCTGTTTATATGCTCCCTTCAAGAACTGGAAGGTAATAGAAGGTCTTTTTTCTCTATTTGCTTTGGTCTTATTTTCATATTTATAACTCTGCATCTGTAGATGTGGTTGGTAGTTTCTTGGATCACTGTCACTGAGCAGTGTTTGGGACAAGCTGTGTCTCTGTTCAAACATTGAAGGTACAGCTCTTTCTCTGTTGGACTTCTGGCAGGTTCCTAATTAAAAAAATTAATACTGTCAAGCTGAGCAATATAATTAATTATATTTTTTTTTCAGTAAATGCACTTCGTAGGAATCTTCCTACATTTTTGTATTCTTGTGTGAAATTCTACTTTTCTAGCTTTCATCTGTGACTGTGCCATAATCCCATAGCTCACCCCTTCCTCACAATTTCAACATTATTCTGCTAAACTCAGCAATTACAGCAGGGGAGCTGGCATGTATAAAGCTAAAGGTAAAAGAAAGTAATGCAATTCAATTCCAAAATTTTGGAAATGTTCTCACTTAACAATTCAGGGTGTTGGGAATGTTGACCTCTCTGAAACATTTACTCTGTAAAGATATTGGAGCTAATTGGGTTCTGGCTTGGAGTCCAGATTAATTCTATTGTGAAGACTGGTATGTCCTTGACTCCTACAGTGGCTTGTGTACAGCCAGCTTGGCTTATCTATATCCTCCAATCAGTGTAGGCACAACCTTACAGGCAGAAAAAGCTCAGAAACCAGTAGGAAGTGCCACAGTATCTTACTGTTGCTTTCTATTTTATCACATACATATCTCAAGGCTACAAGCTTAATAATGTCTTGTTTGTACTATTGAGAAATCTCAGATTTTCAGTCAGCTCCTCAAAAATGCATACTTTCACCTGTCTTCCTATCTGCTCCCAGCAGCTGAGGCCCACAGCATGGAGAAGTGTTGTGTTCCTCAGGTCAGGGCATCATAGATGGTTCCCTTCCTGCTAGAGATGAGCAGTGATGGATGAGGGCCTCTGCTGGACTAATAGCATCACTGTAATTAATAGCACGTGCAACTTGCTGAATCAAACAGTAAAATTCAAAAGCAGATTTCTGGTCTAAACAAAAAATGCTTACTCTTCTCTCCTAGGAACTGGGCAGGGATTTCCCCACGTCTGTAACTCTGTGGAACAAGGGTCTTCTTCACGACTCTGCTTAACCAGATGCTTGTCTCAGTGACTTTAATGTCATTGCAGACATAGAATATCTGTACAGAAGTAGAAATTGTCCTGAAGAAGGAAGTTCCTATTGGAACTGAAGGAACCTTTTGCTGCAGTGAAAAAAAACTATCATTATTTTCCCCCAAATAGGTACATTTGCAGTTTGAGACAAACCTAGAATACATCTTTCTTTACAACACAACTGTATTCCAGTCTGAACAAAAATCCCCACGTCCTGAAATAGGTCATTCATCCCAGCTCATGTATCTAGACCCTCCTTTCAGCCGAGAAGCAGGCAAGCACGATAGACATCTTCTAACTGCTGAAATGGCTGTGGCTGCAGTTCAGCCTACTGATCAGGTTATAGAGCATTTCTTCATGACAGCACTCCACTGATAGGATTGATTTGGGCTGTATTACACAGATTACTGAAAGGCTTTGTGCAGACTCTATGCATGAAAGCAACATGGCCTTTGAAAATCAAAATCTGAAATGGAGCAATGCAGATTTCCTTTTGCATTCTGTGACCGGCTCCGGCCCGTCAGCTGGGGAGAGGTCAAACAGGAGGTCAAAGAGATTTTTTTTTCTTTTTCCACTGGTCAAACAATTATTTTTTAATATATTTTCCAGTCAGTAGTGAGCACATCATTTTCCACTGATGAACATCGTGAAAAGAAAAAAAATCCTCTGTATGAGTTCCTGTTTCAGCCCTCAGTCACCGTTTTGACTAACTGCAGAGGACTTCGGGTGAGGCTCAGATGTGCAATAGAGGTTACAGAAGGACTTTACAGAAGATCTAAAGCAGAATGTCAATTCTGTGTGCCTTGCCAGGACAGGAGGTAATTTGTCAATCAATACATCAATTGCACGACATTGCTGTCCACCCCTCTTAACCAGCACCGATCACAGTGGAAAGTGAACTGCCTGCCTTCAAGCACAAGAACCTTTTGGAATTAGTTTTATGGGTTTTTTTTTTTTTTT
>NW_024884966.1:430409-477114 GCF_019232065.1 Centrocercus urophasianus
CCCCTAAGCTGCTGGTTTCCCACTAACACCAAATCCAGCACATCTCTTTGCAGTCAGTAAGGGATCAGATGGGATAGTTTAGTCATGAGTGACTTCCAGTGTCTTTTCTTCAGCACGTCTGCTGTAGGTGCAGCCACTAGTTACTTTATACGTCCTCATACAAAATTCCTACTGACCCTTCTGCACGTGGGCAGCTTGCATTTTGTCCGTGCATCCTGCTGGAGTCAGTATGTGTTCATGGTAGGCATCTCCTGCCTCCTTTTCTGCCCACTCCTACACATGTGCTGCTCTGTAAGGAACCATCTTCTGACAGGGTCAAACGCAGATGGGGACAGCTGGAAGGTGTTGGAATGGCACAGATGTTTGTACGCTTTAAGAAATTCAAGAGAGTATAATTAGAAGTAGACAAAGTGGATTAGGCAAAGGTTGGCTGAGCTGGGAAAATTCTTTACAGAGAGAGTGGTGAGGTGCTGGAACAGCTGCCCAGAGGGGCTGTGATGCCCCGTCCATCCCTGGAGGTGTTCAGGGCCAGGTTGGATGGGGCCCTGGGCAGCCTGGGCTGCTGTGAGATGGGGAGGTTGGTGGCCCTGCATGGCACAGGGGGGTTGGAGCTTCGTGATCCTTGAGGTCCCTTCCAACCCTGTGACTCTGTGATTCTGTGACCTGAATAGACCTTTGCAAAGAGCCAACTCTGCATTATAATCTTAAAGCCTTGCTTCTCCAATCATTTCTGACCATCACAAGGAAGCCAACTCAGAGGGCAATGACTGGTTTGGATAGACACCAGTGCCTTTTCACTGGGAAGCACTGTTGTTCTCACTGCCTTCTTCAGTCTCCCTCTGATCCCCAAGATCATGCAATTAACTCTGAAGAAACACTACTGAAATATACAGAGGTCTTTGATAGGCAGTAAAACCCTTGCTTGTTCACCAAGATAGGATAGGGCCTTAAATTCTTCTCCATGTCTCCCAGTAGTAGAGGCATGTAGAGTAGTAGAGGCCATTAGTAGGAGAGGCATGAAGATGACACACAGATGGGTGTCCAATTTAGGGTGATGCATTTTTTTTGCTAGGTCGCAGTGACTTCACAGTGTGTTAAAGCCCTTGTGCATTTCTTCCATGCTGCCAACAAGAGCTGGAAGCCATTCCGGAGCAATGGATTGTCTCCAGGCTATAGTTTCAGAAGACGCAGTGAGGAATGGCTCCAAGCTCATGGAGTGAGGCTGTTGCCTGTTTTAAACCAGGAAAAATGAGTGTTATATTGCTGAAACGTCTCACTCTAGCTGTTAGGGGAGAATAAAAAGGAAAAATGAATTGCAACAAACAGGTAGAGGCAAAGGGGTCAAGAATAGCTGCTGTTGTGTTTGTACAGATGGACCTACTGGTCTGAATCCTCATGGGTGCTGAGGTTTGACATGCTTGGAAAATGTCTGCATAATCGTTTTTTGGGTAAGAAATGAAGTTGCAGTTGAAGTGAATGTCTACCAATTCAGTATAGAGGGAGGCATCTACGGTGTTACTGAAACCATCTGTTACGATCTTTTGGGTGTCAAAATATTTTACTTTCTCCATCTACTTCATTTCATGTTTTAAAATCTCAAGCTGCACGCACACAGAAAAGTATTTTAAAGAACTGCAAACAACAGTCTGTGTGAATCGTATGCAAGAAAATTTAGTTTGGGGATCTCTTCCCACTCAGAATAACAAATCAATGAACAGCTTCACATTCTTATGGAAGCTGCTTTACTTTCTCCTCACACAAATCTATTGGTGGCTTTTCCCAGTACTAAGCCACTCGTAAAGGAAAGTATTTGTTTAGAAAATGTGTAGAAGTCGTTCTGTTTCCATTTGCCTCTGTTAACACTTATGGGCACTGCAAGGTGCAACCACTCCCTCCAATTGTTTGGAGTTTTCTGTAAAAACTATCTGCAGCACTGGGTTGTAAGGGCTGACATCACTTCAGATGATTTCTAGAAGCATTTGAATTGATGTAATAAGGTACTAAAATGTAACCTGACCACAGGTTACAGTGAGGTACAGTGAAGTCAGTGGAAGTGATGGTGCTAGCTAAAGTCCTAACCTATGTACTGGTGCCTACTGGTTATGACATGAGCAGTCCTGCACTTTACACTGCTTTTTCAAAGAAGCCTCAAAAAAACATAAACAAAAACAAAAGGAAAAAAGAAAAAAAAAAGAAAAAAAACCCAGAACAGCTGGAATTTTAATCTTCTAGGACAATTAAACCCCAATAAAGAATGTTTACTGGGTATTAGTAGAGCCAAGAGCGGAATCAGTGTTGCTTACACTGTTGTGCATGTTTGCAAGATGGGTACAACTTGACAACACACAAAGAGTAATATAAGGGGGAAAAGCACACCATGAGCACATTAAGCCTTGCTAATTTGTTACATGTATTTAATGCTATCCCCTCCTGTCCATGGGTTTCATTTGGTCTTACTAGAAATACTCACAACTCCTGCTGACCCCAGTGTTTAATAGAAATGACAAGAAATGATGAAAGCCAGACTTCAAGGTTATGAAATCTAGTGATGCACTCTTACACTTCAATTAAAAGATTTGGTCATTCAAAAACAAATAGAAACATGGCTGAAATGCATGTTTTCCTGAGATAATTTTTCTCCTTGGCAATGGCAAAGGAGTTCATATTTGAAGAAACCTTCATTTCAGGATGCTGAAAATTAGATTGTTTTTTCTGAAGGAAGGGTGGGAAGAAGCCCCTTTAATCAGGGATTTGTAAAAGCAGATTGCTGTGCAAAATGTAATACATTTAATTTAGTCTATTTTGTTATCCAATATAGTAATTTGCAAGCCACAGAGTCCCCATAAAGATGTTTAAAATGCAAATTGTGCTGACATTATTTAATCTAATACGTGAATACCTGAGGGCTTTTCTGCATCCCAGTGCTTCCCGTTCTTTGATTAAGCACTGAGCACAGGCACAACTGCAAAAATCCCTCACCAACACCACCAGAAGTCAAATGGAGGTCTGGATTGTATTTCTCAATGTGATACATCTCAGTCTCTGCTTCTCAGGTATTTTTGTGGACACGACTCTGGAGTTTCCAGGCTATGGACCATGGCTTTCAAGTATTTTCCCTTGGGTCCCAGTAGTCAGAAATTACCACATCTACAGCTCAACATCCGGCAGAAGAGGTGATTTTTCAGGCTTTGCACTATGACAAATGTAAATCAAGTGACATCAGAGTATTCATATTTATTTACAGTTTAATAACTAGCTTGGAGCATTGCTTTTGCTTAATTGGGCCTTGAACTGTGTAGCTCTTGACCACGTAGAATCACAGAATCACTGAGGTTAGAAAAAACCTCCAAGATCATCCAGTCCAACCATCCACCAATGGTTTCCCCACTAAACCACCATTGATGTTTTGAATGGATATTATGGAGGACAGAAAGAAAAGATGTTTGTTGGGTTCGCTGCAAGATTCACAATGTTTTTGAAAGGAAAACAAGATGTGAATGAGATGAGAAGGAAAACACTGAAAAAATAGGGAAGTTCATATGACCAAGGAAGGAAAGAAAGTAAAGGAAGTGCCTACAGTTGTTAATGTGTAGGAAAGAAGAGTGCTGTTGTACATTCAGCAGGATGTCAGGATGCCTGAAATGCTGTTTGAGGTCATTTGATCCTCATAGTGCATTGCAGAACAAACAAACTCAACAAAACAAATCTTTGTTGTAAATGCTTATAAAGGAAAACTGCACTTTTCCCCAAGGAGCCATCAGTGTCAGAGAACTACAGTTATATGTCTAATGGTCGAATTTTACTACTGTGATTATCGACCTGAGGCTTCCACAGCTCAGGTGCACTGAGCATAGGAGTCTTGTGCCATCTGAGGTGCCTGGAGTTATTCTGCCTGTCATGAGACTGACATCCCAAAAGGTTTGGGTCTCCTCTAAGTTTGATGTCACAACTGCAGGTTCCACCTGGATGTCTTTGGATGCTTACTGCATCTCAAACTGCTTTAGATACCTCTTTGTTTGTGACTGATTTGGGCTCTGACACATCATTTCGCTTTAGATTTCTGATATAGATCTTGGCATTATTTTCTGGAATTCAACCTGCAAGACATTTCGTGTGCTTGAAAGATACAATCAGACAATCATATGTAATGGTCTGCATGCAAAAGTCTACTTGTAGGCTGAGTATCTAAGCCAGCTAATCAATGCAGTCAGCACAGCCTAGAGGGTGATTCAACAGATCAGTCACTGGGCGCCCCCTTTTGTCACATCAGAATCACTCACTGCACACCACTGACTGCACCGGTCAGATGTCCATTGACTGTAATAGGAGCTGAGGCAGCTGCATGCCTCTAAACACCAATCTCAGTCCAGTTGTCTCAATCAGTTGTAGTGACTGTATCTTAGTGGATGACATTCAGTTGTAGAAATGGAAGTGAAACATCTGAGACAGCCTCAGGTCCCTGAGATCTCTGGTGCTGGCGTGTTTGACATGGGACCAAAGGAAGAACAAATGTGATGTGTCCAAAGGCATCTCTGGTAGCACTGTATGGCTCTGTATGAGCAACCTGACTGTAGCTGAGGAGACTTAGTTTTGAACTCCTCTGAGTCTTTTGTTTCTCATGGTAGAAAAGATTTTTGCAATACAGGCTTGTTTCAGTTTCCTGTGTTTAGGTACTGAATGCAGCTGTTGGCGTCGTTGGGTATCCCAGGCACCTGTACAGGGCTGGTAGATAAGATGGAATTTATGAGAAGCCAGTCCTCTTTGAAGAGGAGACCAGGCAAGATGCTCCACAGAACCCAGCATGAAGTAGCAGTTTAGCTGCATCTTTTCAGAAAAATGAATTGTACCCAGTAGCTGTTTATTTCAGAAGATGCTGTGAACTAACTTCTATTTATTACTAAGGGTCATGAGAGCATTTGTCACAGAAGCGAGACCTTTTATAGGTCTTCTATGAAAACAGTTTTTGTTTAAGTTAGGAGTTTATTAATTTAAATGCTTTCTTTGATCTTCCAGGTCCCATCAAGTCTCACAGCTGGTGATCCAAGATTTGAGAGATGTATTTAATTGCGCATTTAGTTTGACTGAATTGTTTTCCCAAGATAAATGGCCTGCTCTTCTATTTCTTCCTAGCAGCATTGTGCTTTCCTATTCAGCATTTCTAAAAAGAAAGGTGGATAGTTTGTTTTCTTTTCTGTATTGCAAAATGCAGCACTTTTTTAACAGAGGAACAGACGTTGGTGGGAGTTTTTAAAAATATTCACTTGAAAATGTTGCACTTGGAAATGAAGTTTGATAGCTCTGAAAGGAAAACCCAAGATTTTCAATAAATTAGGAAGAAAGGCTTAGTTGCACAAGAAACCTTGTAAGAGGCTGAGGACAAATACTGCTGCAAAGCTGGAAGGAAGCCAGGAGAACACAGTAAGCCAGAAAGAAAGAAGAGAAGCTAAATGAGGGAGAGAAAAAGTGAGACACAAGGTGAGACCACTGATAAGAACACAGAAAAATAAGAGAATACAAAGACAGACTTGAGGAGAGGTGTAGCAACTGTAGCAGACACATAGAAGGATGATGAGAAAAAGAAGAGAGCCCAACCTGTTCTGCTGCAGCTGGTGAACAGGAAGCCTCTCCTCAAGAGGAGGGTAGATTCACAAAATGCTGTGTTTGTAGTAAAACAGGAAGTATTACTTAGGAAGTATTACTTTTCAGACAGGGTGGTCAGGCACTGGAATGGATGCCCAGGGAGGTGGTGGAGTCACCGAGCCTGGGGGTGTTCAAGGAAAGGCTGGATGTTGTGTTGAGGGACATGGTTTAGTGGGAGCTGTTGGGAATGGGTGAATGGTTGGACTGGATGAGCTTTGAGGTCTTTTCCAACCTTGGTGATTCTGTGGTTCTATGATTCTATGAAAACTGTCTTCAGAGAGCTACTGCTCCCACACAATGGCTCCTGTACATACAACACATATCCCCACCTCCTTGACACCCTGCTTGGACAATTTCATTCTGTTTTGTTGTTGTTACTGTTGTAGTTTTTTCCTTTTTTTTCCCTTTTTTCCCTTTTTTCCTTTTTTTTTTTTTTTTCATTTTGCTTACTCCATTTATATTCAACTTCTATGCAAAAATGACTCTTTAAAGAGCCACCTCACAGTGGGTACAAGGGTGGCAGCTGTAAGCTGCAGATCAGGAGAGGAAAGAAATTACTGCCCCTGCAGAAGTGCAGGAACTCTACAGGCTGGCAAGGCTTTGACATCATAGCCACCATATCCAAAAACACACCTGCAATCACTGGCTTTTTGCTCGCCCCATTCTACTTCTCTTTCCTGAGTGCTGGCTCACCTGAGGGAAGCTCATGACTGCATGTTGGTTCCTGCACTCTACATTGGCCCTCACTGAAATACAAACTTCATCGGCAGACACAATGGTTCCAAGAGATCAGTCCAAGGCGTGGAATCTCATGTTTTTTCTTTCTGCCTATCACATAAAATGGTGGTAATAACGAGTCATGGAAAACGGAAATACCTCTTGAACGGCTGCTACTTGAAGGGACGTGATTTCAACTGCTGTGCATTTTTCTTAAACGTGGTGAAAGATTAAAGGAGGAGAATGTGAAATATTCAGGAATATTTCAGACACACACGGATTTGCCAGGGAGCTCTAAGTGCTGACATCCCAACGCAGTAGCCCCAGGCTGATACGCTCAGTCTCTGAGGGCTTATAAAGGCTGTCCTCCAGAAGCTGAAGTCTACTGCTATCGGCATCAAGAGTAAAATGATAAAAGGGGAGAAATGTTCGCTTTGTAATTGCAGACATCATCCTGCAGCCTGAAGCTCAGTAGCCTCTGGGAGCTGACACGCACCTATTCCAACGGATTTAGTGAGACAGATCAGAACAGGTCTAATGCAGCTGCCTTAATCCTGACTACCAACAAAAGCCTGGCAATGCCAGTGTTTTAAGGAGGTTATTAGCTGTGGAGTCCAAATCAGGACACCAATGAAACGAATGCAAAGCCACTGGGAATCACAGTTCTAGGAGGAGTTGAGATGGGGTGAATGATAAAGTACATAATTATTACATTAAACCATTTTTGACTGTTGTTTGATTTTGCGTGTCTTTCTGAAACAGGATGAATGTTCCTGGTTCTCTTGAAATGGGAGGGTGCTAATGATGAAATGTTATAAAGGATGACAATAATATAGATGTATTGATGGGCTCTCTCCTATGAGACTATGAAAATTACAGCATGTTTGAGTTTTCCAAGTGTCAAGGCCTTGCAAAATGTGCTATCAAAGAACAATCTAAGATAATCAATACTGTAAGTATTACTTGCTTCTCATTGCCTACGCTTCATCTTGTAATTAGAGAGGTGATACTGCAGAAGCAGATGAAGATTTTTCAGAGCATTGTGCAGTACAGGCCAGAGAGCTTCCAGCAGAGCGAGTTCAGTCAGCAAACAAGAGAAACATAAGGGGAAGAGGAAGAAAAACATAAATGTTTAGAGGCACTTGGGAAGGTAGCAGAAATTAAAAGGAGTGCATGAGGCTGGGTGTCATATGATAGAAAGCCAAGGAAGGTTTGCCTCTGGCAGAAATGGGCCCATCATTTCCACTATTATAGCAAGGGAGAATTTTGTGACATTCCTATACTATCTTCATGTCAGTGCAAACTGCTATGTTGTACACAAAGGGAATAAAACACGGGGTCCAGCAGAGTTGTGAGCTAGAGATGAGGTAAGTGCTCACAGATAAGGACAACTCCTCCCACCTCAAGTGCCTACTGTTTTTTTTTTCTTTTTAGCCGCTGCTGTGAAATAAAGGACAAGCAGACATTTTCATAGCTTCTAGAATTTATTCTGTAGACACTGCTTTGGAAGGTTTGACATGGCTGACAACAGTCATAGCCAAATCTGGATCTCTGGGCAAGTCACCCGTGAATGTGTCTGTGGTCTTGCCATGATTATAGCATTGGTTGCTGGAAGCACACTGTGTCCTGTGCTGGTTGCTGACAGCATGACTGCTGCTCGTCTTCCATGTGCTGGGATAGTGCTTCAGCTGCATATTAATTCCTGTTGGGAATGCACTAATCTGTACAACTCTTGCACTGTTCTTTCCTTGGGACATCTCATATCGGTACCTACCAGAAGCTTCTCTCAGCTAAGACCTTGAGGCTTATGTAAAGGCAGGAAGACTGAGTCCTGTGGCCTTTGGGATAATCCTCTGACGGAAATACTCAGAGTACCTTGACAAGCTCTGGTTAAACCTGTGAGCTCCTGTGTGAAGTCCTTTCCACAGATACTGGAGATCAGAGGAAACCATATCGAGATTTTTGAGTCTAACGCATGACGACGACACTGGAATGCTTAGAATTGAATTGGGAAACTACTGAGATGATAGCTGAGAGAGTCTCCATCAGGGGTGTAAGTCTGTTGCTGTTATGAAATGGTAATGTAGATCCCAGTTTTATCCTCATCTGTCCTCCATCAGGACTGCATATCTGCTCAATTTAAACTGGCTGTTGTGACATATGCAAATTTCTTTCATGATGCCAACTTTGCATAATAACCTGGAAGAGAGAAGAGTCTACTCATCAAAGTAAAGTCAGGTTTAAACTAACAGCAAATTGGAAACTTCATGCATTTTCTCATTAAAATGCCTTAATGCATTAAATGTGATCTTGTACAAAGAATATTGTTACTGTCCATTAATTATAAGGGCATTATGGGAGCCGCAGGTTCAGCTTTGTTCAGTGTTACCTTGGTTTCTGACACCTTGCTAATACCACCAATCTTCTATGAGAAGATAGTATGTAATTTACTGCTGAGCTTTTAAACACTTCCTGCTCTGTGTGGTGATGTGTGGTTGTAAGGTAAACTAAACAGCTGGAGTGGACAAAAACTGTTGCCTCTCTCAACCCACGCTGACCTCCGAGAATGCTGAATTCACCGACTTGTAGAAACCCCCAGCTGAGAGCTGCTGCTGTTGCGAACCACTGCAGCTTCACACAAAGGGATGGAGCTCACCAGATTGCAGGACCTGTAATTAATCTGTCTCTGTAATTACAGACAAATGTTTGCAATCCTTCTGATGTTTTGGCCTTTTGTCTAACAGGAAAAACAATCTTCAGGGTGTTCATTAGCGCTAAGGCCTTTGGTATTGTATCCTTGAACTGCGAAGGCACTGCGGAGCGGAGTATTTGCTGGGATTCATTTTCTTTATTGAGTTCTGAATTGTGTTTTCTTTGAATGGCTCTTTTCTAATTTTATACGGGTTCCCTTCTGTGGTTCATACAACTCTACTGATTAAAATAACCACAATAAGCTGTGTACTATTCCAAAAACTCAAACTTTTCTCTTGGCCTGATGCGTACGGTCAGGAGTGCTATATTTCTGATGATGACATTCTCACAATTAATATGAATAAGAGGGAATATCTGTACATTTTCATGGTGATTTTCATGGCATTTGAGCTGTGCAGATGCTAGTGCAAAGCAGCCTCTTACACTTGATGAATGCTGAATAAGAAGACCTTCTAGTAGGGCACATATCAACGCTCGGGATGAATTAGAGGTACAAGAGACGAATGACTGAAAGTTCAATCATATTTTATTCTCAAGTTAGAGTTGGGAAACTTTTATTCTTCTTCCTCTTTCATTCTGCTTTATTCTGTGGCTGTCATAATATCCATTAGCTGCCTGTACTAAATCTTTGGACAGCATTAGCATGTGGTTCTGCATTAGTATGTAGTTCCTTTCCTTATTTCTGGCAACAGCTCTGGATTTTCAGTGATAAATAATTAAAGAGCAAAAAGGCAGACATGTACCCATATTCAAGAAGCCCCACTTTAAACAGATTGTTTTAAAGAAAAATACAAATAAGCATGAGAAAAACAGAAGAGTTCAAGGGAGGCTTGGCTCTCTTTTCACGTGTTTATGTGTTAGAGTGAAGGGTTGGATTCAGTCCTCCTACATCTCACATTGTCCCCTGAAATTAATTTCAGCCCCTGGAAGAAATTGATCCCCTCCTTTTCTCAACTGCCTTTCCCTGTAGCAAAGTTTTTACATGCTCTCCTATTCAACTTCAAAGTGTTGGGGATAAAATTTTCAATAACATTTACTCACGAGCTCAAGAGGAGTTTTGAGGAGGCAATTGGCCATTCCTGCAGAACCACTGCTGCTATGCAAGGCTGATAGCTGGGAAGCTTAGTGCTTCTCAAGTCCCCTGAATAAATTTGGAAAGCTGGAGTGATTAACAACCTCCATTAGGACCATCAATATTGTCTTTCCTTTTCATGTGGTTTTAGTTAATAGAGCACTTCCCCAAAAAGACGGGACCTTGGAGCTGGCAAATCCAGGAGCCGATAAAGCTGATTTCCAGTCAGGGTTCTTGTTAGTGCCATTTATTACCTTCTTGCCCAGAGAACACGGTCACCATCTAGTGCTCCATTGCAGAAGTCCTTGTACAGATGTTTAAAAGGAAAATACAGCCCAAGAAAATTTGAAATATTTCACAGTAACAAGACCCAAAAGTGAGACAGGAAGAAAGAGGATGGACAAAATCATCAGGGAATGAAGTCATGCTACAATGAACATGTTTCATGGGATGCTTTCATCGCTGTTAGTGTGCATATGAACATCCCTCAGACAGCCTTGGGAAGGCCTCAGCATTGTCTGCCTTTCTCTCTGTGAAATGGGGATCGTTCTTCTTCCAGAGACACTGAATTCCAGGACAACACAATTCCATGATTCATAGCATCATAGAATCACTCAGGTTGGAAAAGCCCTTAAAGATGATGGAGTCCAACCCCAGCCCAACCATCCCACCCCAACTCTACCAGCCCTCCGCTAAATCGTGGGCCTGAGATTCTACGACATCTGTATTTTGGAGAAAGCAGAATGAAAGGATGCAGCCTTTCGCCTTGATTTGCTCAGCTGTTTTTTGTTGTTGTTGTTTTTGTTTTTTTTTGCTGCAACTGCTTCTTCTCCAGAAATCACCTGCTATACTGATAACATTTTTCCTGAAGTGGATCTGTTTACAGCACTGGTGAGCTTTGACAGGCCTACAAGCTATAGCTGGAGCCCAGTGGTCTGACATCGTGTTTGGGCAGCAGGTTGTTTTTTTCCCTTTGTTTGGACATTTTAGGAGCAGGTCCAGGTACTGCCAGCGATTTCATTCAAGAATGGACTGATCCACTGTTACACAAAATATCCATGAAATCAAGAAGTTGTAGTATAGCAATTTAATTTCAATATAATATAATACAATATATGTACAATAATTATTTTTAAAACGCTGCTGTCTTACATGATGTTTTGCAGCTATCTTCAGATATTTATACCTTAATTTACTTTAGTGCATTTTTAGTTTTTAATAGTTAAATACGGCTTTTCCAAATGAATTTCCTAGAAATGTTTCCCTGTTGCACAACTAACAGAACATGAAGAGCAACTCAGCTTAACTGAAGGGATACCTGCATTTAACCATTAGTGCTTTGAGCTATGCTCAGATGCCCACAAGCAGAACACTATTCTACAACCATAATGATGGAAATGTAGATTTCTTACTTTTCTGCTTGTGAGATCTCTAAAATCTGCTATCTTTTCCAAAGCAGCTTGCTCTGCAAATCCATGTGCTGTGGGCTTGTGAAAAGTTTGAAAAGTGAGGAAGTAAAATAAGGGCAAACTAAATTTGTTTTAATTATTGGGTAACGATGACCTGGAAGTCCTTGGTTTAAAGCTTTCATAACACTTTTTACAACCCTAAAGTAATCACAACCTTCTAATAAACCAAGAACTCCCCTATAAGAGGCTTTTTCTCAGTGTGTCTTTATTTTTACTCCAGGTAGCAATAGCAAATCAGTGTTTTTCAGTCTGTAGGACATTTCACACCACTTCTCTATTATTTTTTTCCCCAAGGGAGATGCCACAAGGAGACGAGCTCCCTCCCAAAGCTGCTGTCCTTGAGATCCTTGCCAGCTCACATTAGTCATGGCCAACAGCACTGAAGTGCTTTGAAGAACAGTTACATTTGGAAGCAATAAATCTGCATTTCTAACAATGGTTTATGTAGGATGGAAATAGAACAGCAAAGATAAGTTTGTGTGTAAATAGAGCAGGTTCTAGTGAAAACACATTACCCAATCTTACTTGGAACGTGACAAAGCTGAGATAGCTCATTTTCTGCCTACACAACTATTTGGAGCTGAAACTCTATAAGGTTTCAAGCAGTGGATGAGAGCAGTGGTGCCTTCCTGCAGCACTCTCATCTGCTGCTGGAGCAGAGCAAGGTGCTGCCCATGAGCTGAGGCTTCAGCACTTTGGAGGAGCTGTGGAGGATCTGAAGAGCCCTGCTGGTGTGGCTTCACAGGGGCTGGGATTTGCATCATGTAAAATATATTTTGTCTGAGCAAAGTTTTCACACCTTCCCCTTCGGTGACTGTGTGGGCAGTGGGATGCAGCCCTCCCAGCAGTGGGCACCTGGTTTGCTCATTTCTGACTACAGGTGCCTTCGGATCCCATTGAGGAAACTGTATTTGCTTCAGATGTGGAAATCCCCCATGTGATAGTTCTAAAGGACCAGGGTCAATGTTTTCCTCCAATATTAACATTGTTTTCTAGGTTGTGGATAAAAACTGAGACAATCTGAACATCCTAAATGAGTGGGCTTGTGTGTGTGTGCACAGTGATCAATGCAAAATTAAAAAATAGATTGGAGAGAAAGCAGAACAGTTCTACAAATGTCTTCACTTGGATGTCACTGACCCTTGTTAGTTGCATGAGAGCACAATAAATTCGTTTTCCTTTCATACAATGGAAGCTGTCCTTTCTGTAAACAGTTTGCCATGGCATTTCTGTGTAGCATGGCAAGTTAATTTGGGATCCTTACCTGCTGGTGTCTCTGCCTTTTGGAATTTCAGACACAATGTGTTCTCTGGCGAACAAACAAGCTAAGCTTCAAATCAAGCTGAGGAGAAAACTGCTTGTCTGCAGCTGCAGCTGTTAATGAAAGCCTCCTGTTTTAAGAATGACCATGGTTCCAACTATCCTGCCTGTGCTGGTGGGTTTTGTGCAAGGCAGGGCAGGTGTAGGGTAAAAGGAAGGATGAAAAAAGAAAATGGGAAGGAAAAGAAAGGAAGAAAGAAAGAAAAATAAACCTTTTTAGAGATGTTTACCCTGGAACAGGTTGCCCAAGGAGGCTGTGGATGCCCCATCCCTGCAGGCATTCAAGGCCAGGCTGGATGTGGCTCTGGGCAGCCTGGGCTGCTGGTTGGCGACCTGCACACAGCAGGGGCTTGGAGCTGGAGGAGCGCTGTGGGCCTTTGCAACCCAGGCTAGTCTTTGAGTCTGTGTTTCTATTTTACTCTTTCTATCTGTTTAAGCTGTTTCTGCAAAAGTGATACTCAATGCTTTAATTATAAATTTAATTGTAAAGTTAGGAATGGATTGATTTTGCTGCACCCACTTCAGCATGGTGTCGTATGCCCTCATCCTACCCATCAGCAGCACTGGTTAATGTTTGCCGAATATATTTAGAATATCATCATAATATTGGATGTCTTCTGTAAGCAGTAAACTTTTCCACTGTCACAGCACAAATGTCTTGTCTATTACAACTGGGCTTTCTGTCAATTGCAGCTGCAAGATAGATTGCCTTCTGGAAAGAGAACTAAATCAGTCAGATAACAGCTGCCTGATTTGTAGCTATTTCAGTCCATTTCTCATGGAAAAGCGTATCACCCATGACAATTGTTTTCAATCTCTTCCAATTAGAGGAGTCATAAAGCACAACCCATGCACGCTCCAAAAGTAATGCCTCCTATTTCATTATGTTGGCTCTTGATGCCAGAGGCGGATGTTGGTGGGACAGCAGACAAGGCTGAACCTTCCCACTGATATTCCATTATGTTTCCTTGCTGTGTAACAGATGGCAATGAGGGCAGTCTGACAGAATGCTGTCTGACACGGGAGTGCCTATGGAGCAATGGGGTGGAATTGAACTCCTCCTTGGGGAAAAGATGGCACCCATTCGCCAATGCTTGCGAATGTTTATGGAGACCAAGCAGGGTGTGTGAGTGCAGTCAGGGGTGAGCGGTGTGTTTTAACAGTGCAACAGTGGAGCACCTCCACTGGTGCAGATTTGGACGAGTGCGGCACGTAGGCTCTTGTTCATCACTGGCAGAAATGCACAGCTGATGGTCACGACTGTTTTGAAGAAGAACACTCTGTAGCTGAGAATTTTATCTGTCAAACAGTGCTCTTGTGCTCTTTGTTGTAGTAGCTACCTGTTGTAGTTTCCATGGAAATAAATAGGAGGCATTACTTTTGGAGCAACCCGTGTAACTATGGACTCCTGCTTAGTAATTCCAGCTGTGTCAATATCTTTGTCACCACTTGTGGGTTACAAAGAAGCAATATAGAGTACAGCAGATGAGTCTATAGCTGCTGATCTGGAGATCAGCTGAATCCATGAACGCGCGCTTACATGACATTGGAAACAGTGGCACTGTGTCTCCATTCCCTGATGTTCCTGCAATGCTTTCTGATCCCAGTTGGATTTTACTGACAGTCCCTGTGTTGTTTATTTAGCTGGAGACCAGGTCTCAATTTCCTCGCTGAAATCAGGGATTTAATTTCACTAAATTTTGCACTCAGTCAATCAGCAGAATTAAACCATCTTCTCTGCAGACCCGCGTTGTTGAGCCTCAGACTACAGAGGGCTGTACCATCTGATAGCCCTGCAGTGTGTCCAGCCTCTTGGAGTAGAAATTTGGAGATGGAAAAATATGTCACGTCTACTTTCAGAACTGAATTTTAGTGCCTTCTAAGCTGTGTGCTGCAGCAGTGATGATGTTGCTCTGCAGTTTCCAGAGAAGCAAATATATCAGCACGAAGATGAGCTGCACCGGTTACTGCCTTGTGGATACGTACTTCATCTGAAATAAGTATCTTGTTAATGGAAGGAAGAAGTGGAAAAAGTCTGACTGGCTTTTGGAAGGTGTAGGGCAATGTGTTCAGGTTGGTGCCTCTCTCCTGTTGTTGAGTGGGGCAGTGCTATTTTGCCTGACAACCAGGCAGCTGTCAAAAGAGTAGAGAGAAATGAGCTCTGAATTAAATGCACTTCTGGAGCTGGTTTATATTTGTTCCACTGTTAGCAGGGAAAAGTTTTAGAAGGGACAGATGCCAAGTTAGAAAAGAGCGAATGCTAAGAGCAAGTCCTACAAGCTCAAGAAGTACCTACTGGACTTGTACATTATGTCTCTTGCGTGCAAATCTGTCCTTTTCTGTATTTCACAAATGTCTGTACCTTGGGTTAGGCATTCCAGCATGCACGTCCTCTCTTCAAATCTTCCAAGAGAGCTGCTGAATTAATGTCTATCATTTGCATTTGGAGAGCCTCAGGGCCAGGTGTTAAAGGTGTTTAAGGACCTGGAAATGCAAAAAGAAAAAAGAATACCTCTAAAAATCTGACCTCGATGACATTCTAAGTGGCAAGTTGTTCTGCTTTCATGCTTAGGTCATCCTCTGCCCTTAGCTGGTAGACTGCAGCTTCCAGCATTACGTGCTAGCCTTTAAAATGTTAGTATGAGAGAAAGAGTGGTTGTATCAGAGAAGGGAAACACACAGCAGGCCTGGAAAAACTGGAATTACAGAGCATCCCTGGAAATCCTCAGCAGCCATTTGCTGACATGTGTTCATCATTCACTCATTTTTCTCATCTTGCCTCTAAGAAGTTACATCAGCTGTTGTAACTACAATTAACCCTGTTCCTGATAAATTACTTTGCTGCTACCATTCCATTCAGGAAGTAAAAATAAACTAAGTTAAAAGCGAGCTAGAACGTGTTGTCATTATTAGGATTATTTAAATAGCGTTTAAAGACCCCATGCAATCTCATAAGATAGTCTCATACTATCTCCTTCTCTTCCAGGAGCGTTCTTTTGAAGATGCAGTCTGTGGATGCACCACTGACTCGCAGAGTTGTGCAATGCTAGCAATTATATTCTGTGGACAGAAGTTCCCAGCACCATGCTTGCCTGTAAAGCACGAAGCTGACACCACTCTGAATTGTCTCCTCTTGGTGGATATAGTACAGAGCTAATCAGACCTCACAGAACCATAGAATATCCTGAGTTAGAAGGGTCCCATCATGATCATGGAGTGACTCCTCCTGAGATTACAGTCCTCAGTGGTCATCCTCTGGGTTAGCCCCAGCCCAAGAGTTTGGATGCCATATTTTTACCTATTTGTGCAGACAGAGCAGGGGAGGGGAAGTACACCCCAGTGCAAATTTAGTGTCCTAAGGACTGTTGGGTGATATTAGTGTCAGCTCTGAGATAGCAGTGTGTTGCCTTGCTAAGGCAGACCAGACTGTCCTCTTAAAGGTTGTGATCTTACAATAAGAAATGGATTTTTGAAGAACACCTCTGATCAAACAGGGTGGAGATACTGATGGTGGGTAATGGTTTTTAACTGGTCTAAGCAGATCTCCTCATCCCCTGCATCTGGTGTGCCATAGCATCTCCCTTGCCACGTGATTGCATGGATAGATTGTGAGCTAGATGCCATAATGTGAGAGCAGTCACAGAATTGCTGTGGTCCTGCTATGCTGTGCTGCAGCCTACTGGGATTTCCCTTCCTCCTCCTTTCTTGAATAGAGGTATCAGAGCTTCCCTGGTGGGAAGAGAAGAGAGGGTTTGACAGCAAATTTGGAAACAGCAAATCTCAGGATGCCTGAACTGAAAATCAAGCACCTGGAAAATGTGAACATGTGACACAAGAAAAATACTTTTGTGAAGGAAACAGGAATATGCCAGCAACAGAGTGAAAGCATCCCTGACACTAAAAGAGCACCAGGTAATTCTTCATTTGCACTGCTGTTCTAACGCCCCTACTCATTATCACAGGAACTCATCATAGAATCACAGAATGGCCTGGGTTGAAAAGGCCCACAGTGCTCATCTAGTTTCAATCCCCTGCTATGTGCAGGGTTGCCAACCAGCAGACCAGGCTGCCCAGAACCACATCCAGCCTGGCCTTGAATGCCTTCACAGTCTATAATCAGAAAGAATGGCGTATTCATTTAAGTGCATGGAAAAACCAGAGACAAACGATTTACACTGCAGACAGAATCCATTTAAACCTTTTGTATTTTCATTGCTGTATATCAAATACAATGTCACAGAGGAGCTGACAAGAATACACAGAGGTCACAGTCCTACCAAACAACAGCATCAATACTGTGTTTCAGTATGGGGACAGTGTAAGCTTAAGACAATGCAAGCCTAAATTAACCATTTATTTCCAGTCTCTAATGTGCTATTTTAAGATATACCGTGTTAAAAACAAAACCAGAAAAGGCAGTGGAGAATGCATAGTGGAGAACATTGTGGCTATATGACAAGAAAATGGATTAGACAAACCCAGTGTACCTTTTCCAATGCTAACATCTATGATTACAGAAAATAGTGCACCTGAGCACAGTTGGGGCCTATTGATTTCTCTTTTTGGTGACTTAAAATGACAGAAACTTTCCTTCATCCCTCCTCCAACCTCCTTTGTAGAGGACTGTATCATCTCCTCCTGTATCCCCTCTGCCACAAAAATTTAGCCACCTGTGTATGCACGGCAATCTCTTCCGAGTCAGAAGTTATTTTCCTGTGCCACATTTTTTTGTATAACAGATTTTGGTTGATAGGTAGGACACTGCTACTCTGCAGCACTTGGATGACCAGGCTCTGAGGTGACAAAGTAGATAGATGGAAGCAGAACTTGTGCAGCTGGGTTCACAGCTGCCGGGCCCCACAGTGAATGGAGGACGAAGCTGCAGGTTGGGACCCCTGTTCTGACAGAGGTGGAGGAAACATGACATGCCATCTGCGTGGGTTTTCTCCTGTACAGCCCACACTGACCACCAGCTCCATTGGTTTGAGGATCAAGGCGCTGTTCAAGCTATACACTTGTTCAAGGATGAAAAAAAGCAATAGCATTTACTTGTACAAAGCACAGGAGAGAACAGCCTATGCAGAAGAAATCCAGGCAGATGGATAGGGGAGAATAAATAAAATAAGGAATGGCTGAAGCCTTCAGACAGTGGTCAAGATAACTGTGCTGGCTGACAAGTGTCTGTGGGATCTAACAGGGGCTACACATTAAAACCAAAAAACAAACAAACAAAGAAAAATAAGAGAGATATGAACATAGATTTAGTTAACCAAAACTTTTTGTTCACATCTTTTTTTTATTATTTTTTATTTTTTCTTTTTTTTTCTACGGAGGAAGGCATAGTGAAAAGACAGCTGGAATAGGCTGGGAGAACCATACTTTAAGATTGTCTGTTTCCATATGTCATCTGTTTGGGAATTTTGTGCTGAAGTAAAAAGCTTGTAGTAGTTTTGAGTATGGTAGCTGCCTAAAGTTAGATTAAATTCATCATAATTTCTGGTTTTCTGTGTCCTAGGATCCTGCTTGTACTCAGGAATTTGAGAAAAGTTTTGTAACACACGAGTGTGCAGTTATCAGCAGAGTATTGCTTGGATGAAAGGAGAGGAGAGGAGAGGAGAGGAGAGGAGAGGAGAGGAGAGGAGAGGAGAGGAGAGATCACAATAAAATGAAAAATCCCAACTGAACCCTCAGCAACACAGAAAAATATCTGGCATCTGCCTACACATGCAGGACAGATGCTGTATATTTGTAAGGAAATACTTAATTTGTAATTAAGTTTTATTTCTAATGAATATATAATTCCTTCTGCCAAAATTAATAGTGGTGACACTAAGGGATATGCAGATAATTGCACACATACCTGGAAATGTTTCTATCCTGCTCTATGGAGCACTATGAACATATATGAAAACAGGATGCCAATCCTAATGCTGGAATTGGGCTTTAAAATAGGTAAACATTCAGGAACTCTAATTCTGCTGGCAGTGACTCTCCTGCCTTCAGTCAGAAACCCAGACCTTTGTCCTGCAGATGTTGACTAGCACAGCAAACAAACCGAAAGCATCAGTGAAATAAATGCTTGCCTCCTAGTTAGCATATGGAATGCAAGAGCTGTGACAGTGAGAAGTACGCTGATGAGAGGACCAGGCCATGGACAGTACTGTGCTCGTCTGCTCCTCAGCCCCGTTTGTTAATGAGCTCCCGGAGAAGCAACCAGTCTCTCTCTGAATTCTCCCACGCAGCCTGTCACCATGTCTACGTTGCAGATCTTCCTCAGCTGCAGTGTCTCAGTCACTACAGCATTCTATTCTGGCAGTGACTTTTAAAATTACGTTTATTTTTCCTCTCCAGAAATCTGGACACAGGTTGAGGTTGAAAAGTAGAAGGGTTGCAATTTCTCGTTCTGGTTGTAGCCATCTTTCAAGAATTCTGTGGAATTTATTTTCTGAGAAATAGGAGCCTCTGCGTTTATCAGACTACAGCTCTGTTTTGTCCTTTTCCATTCTTGGCTGCAGCTAAACACGGCGTCATGTCTGAACGCCTGATTCCAGAGCGCTTTACCGACTCAGATTGCACAGAAGAGATACACAGGCAGGAGGTGGTGGGAGAGCTCCTGCTCAAACCCACCTTTCCTTTTCTCCACCGGGCCGCATGGAGCCCCAGGCTGCAGTGAGCGGCTCCCCCCGCCCCAGCACGGCCTGCAGGCCATGCAAGGCCCTCAGCTGCACGGCTGGGCAGGGCCGGGGCTGTTTCCCACCCGACACAGCTGGCACACAGCAGCCCCGTTCAGATTCTCCTTCTCCAAGGCGGGACGGCCGCATGCAGCGTCTGACTGGGAGCAGTTTCTGGCCTGTTCTGATTCCCAGCCGTGCCCAAGGGTTGCTGGGGACAGCGCTCAGGACCGTCCTGTCTGCTTGTTGGCAAACAGGGTGGAGCTGTGAGCCCTCAGCCAATGCCCTCAGCAGTGCTCAGCTTGTTAATATACAGGTTGCCTTGAAGGCGGTTCTGGCGTAGCCTTGGGTGCCTGGGTGCAATCTGCCATGTGCGGCCTCTGAAGAGAGAGTGAAGAGAGACCAGTGCTGCACACAGCAAGGAGTGGGACGGACAGCACCCCTGAGCTCCGTCTGACCCATGGGCTGGGCATGGTCTTCACTGGACGCCTTCCGTGACTCTCTGAGGGGTTTTGGAGAGCACCAATCCCAAAGGATGTTGGGTGAGACCATGAGCAATGCTGCTAAATAATTGACTTTGGGAGAAGGCTGCACTCCAAAAACAAAACAGGAAAATATAGACAAATATTTACTTGTTAGATCAAATTGTAGCTTTAAAGGACCCAGATTGCTGTAGGTGCACTGATGAATCTGAACTGAATTTGTTCTGTTTCTATTAAGGAGGACTTCTATAATGCATCGGTTCTTCTCCCCTTCAGCACAGTTCTTTAATGCATATGTATGTCCCACTGATTTTAGTTAATACTTTATACAAAAACTAATTCCCTTTTGATGGCAATGCAGTGTTCATTAGCAGTGAGGCTGACAACTGTAACCCCAGTGGAAACATTCCCTGAAAGAGGTCTTCCCTAATCCAGTTCAGGATCACAGAATCACAGAGTCACAGGGTTGGAAGGGACCTCAAGGATCACGAAGCTCCAACCCCCCTGTGCCATGCAGGGCCACCAACCTCCCCATTTCATAGCAGCCCAGGCTGCCCAGGGCCCCATCCAACCTGGCCTTGAACACCTCCAGGGATGGACGGGGCATCACAGCCTCTCTGGGCAGCTGTTCCAGCACCTCACCACTTTCATAGCAAAGAACTTCCCCCTGACATCCAACCTCAATCTGCCCTCCTTCAACTTAAAACCCTTGTCCGGCTATTATGTACCCTTTCAAAGAGTTGAAAGGATGGGATATGCAATCTTTTCTTAACACCTGACAGTGTCTTGAATCATTTTACCATACAAAACTAAGAAATTGTCTTGCTACTGGATAGTAAATGACTCATAGATCTCCAAATATGAACACTAAAGGCGGGATGATTTTGTTCATAAAGAGGCTGAAGCCATATCCTTCATGTGTCTACTGCTTTACAGATTTCTTCTTGGAAGCATCCTGGTGCTGGTGGATGCAAGCAGCACCGAGGAGGTGCTTTGGCAACATGAGGGGGGGGGGTTCAGGAGCTGCAGAAATGCACCCAAGCAAAGCAGTGCTGCTGGTCTGTGTGACAAGGGCAGCTCACTCCTGCTGAGTTGGCAACCATGCAGGGAGGTACTTTCTCCAGAGCTGGAAGGGTACAGTAAACTGCAAAATACCCAGCAGTCATTTTTCCTGCTGCCAGTGAAGGCTTAATAAGGATAAAATTCTAAGTTAATTAGATCAGGCTCTTAAAATCACTAATAAGGGAAGCACAGTGCGCAGCCTCCAATTGGATTATTTATTGGGTTCAGTGAGTGTCATGCGGCAAGTGAATTGCTTCCACCAGAAGGCAGGCAGTGAGGACTCCCAGCGTTTCTCTTCAGGGAATGTCAGCTCTGTAAGCTCCATCCTGAGCCAGAGAAGACTTCAGAAATCTAATAGCTGTAAAGAAAGAGTTTTTCAAGAGAAATCCCTTGCAAGTGCCGTGTCATTGTCGTGCTGCATCTTCCTTTGAAATATCAGCAAGAAACAACTAAAGAGTAGCGCTTGTAATGTATAATTGATGGTTTGCAGGTATCTCCAAACTTAGAGCAATTAGGCCCAGGGTGCACCATTACTTATTCATTGCCATCTGGAACTTACAACTTTGTAAGCCCTGCAATGGTTTGTGTTTGTTTGGCAGAAACTGCAAGTTTCATGTCTAAGTGCTGCATGATGCTGCAGAAGGTAAATTTTTAATAGTATGCCAACATTATGCAGCTAAGTGAGATAAGGCAAACTTGTTGGATGGTCAGAGCATAGGAGAAAGCAGATAATGCAAAATCTGAGGAAGACAACGCCCTTCTGAAAGAAAGAGGGCAGAGAGCACTTCCAAACAGATCTGCAGCATTGCTATTGCACCAACAGAAAGCCGTGGCAGCGATCCTTGGTCACAGCGTGCAGCAGAGGAACAGCTGTGGTTCAGCTTTAGGTACGGCTCAGTGGAGTAAAAGAGCTGTTGCTGTGAGAAAGGGAAGAATCTCTCCCTTTCCATGTTTAGAGACAGCGTGGGGATGGGTGAGGGCTTGGGGAAAAAATGTTATCTCCCAGGAATATCATTACATTGAGCATTAAAACTCTTCATGCTACTCTCAAAAATATTCCCACTGAAAACACAAAAACAAAGCAAAAAAGTGAATAATAAATGCTAAAATCATGACAGTGAATCAAAAGAACACTTTGGCTGTTACTGCTGTAATCTTATAGACTACCAGGGAGCCCAACGGATGATGTGTAAGTGTCTGAGGACAATAATATTTGGGCTCTTCCGTGTTTGTCATCTCGTCAAACAATATTACCGAGTAACTGAAGCCCTAAGCAAATGAGTGGCTTACCTCTGCTTTCACGTGCACTGCTCTGGAAGAGATTAGAAGTATACGCCAGTGTAACAGCACACATTGTAATTCTCTCACAAACGCCTCAAACATCATTTATTAATATCACTGAAATCATTAACAGCATGTTTTAAACCAATTTACAAGGAAAGAGAATCACATTTTTATTTCAGACATAATTTTAATCATGTCCAATGGCTGTGTTTAGTGCAGATCCCATTCACATGGGCACCTTCTGCTTTCAGATCCTCTGTGCAATAACTGACATTAAATCACAGAACAGCCTGGGTTGGAAGGGACCTCAAGGATCACGAAGCTCCAACCCCCCTGTGCCATGCAGGGCCACCAACCTCCCCATTTCATAGCAGCCCAGGCTGCCCAGGGCCCCATCCAACCTGGCCTTGAACACCTCCAGGGATGGACGGGGCATCACAGCCTCTCTGGGCAGCTGTTCCAGCAGCTCATAGTAAAGAACTTCCCCCTGATATCCAACATTCAGGATAGCCATTCTCAAACTCCAGAATAGCCTTTGCCATGGGAAGTGGGGGGAAAAGTTGCTAAAACCTCATAAGCTTGTGTTATTCACATAGAAGAGCTGGAGTGAAAACATTCAGACGGAGGGGGTTCCGTCCGTGGCAACTATTTGTCTGTGTCACAAAATCCTCACGTACATAGGAGTAGTGTTTGTGAACTGAACTTCTGTAGCAGGAAATGAGAACCAGGGAAGCCCTGTGTGCTCACACCAGGACCTGCACAGCTGCCACTGCCTCCTGCTGAAACACAGGAGTGCTTCTCAAAGAGGGGCTGGTTTGAGGTTTCCTGCTCATCCTCTGCTGTGATGGCCCAGCTGTCAGATAGACACGCAGTTTAACTAACTGCTGCTGTCAGATACCCAGTGCTAACTGCAGCCTGCAGCACATCCAGGGGGCTGTGGTGCTGAGCGAGCAGAAGCAGCAGGCAGAGCTCCAAAGAAACAAGCAGTATTTTTTAATAAAGAATGGCATTCACTCTTAAGAGCTGCAGAGATCCTCAGCTGCCATTTCTTTTGTTGGGTGTCCCCTGCTTATTTCAATGTGGATTCCCTTTCTTCAGGGTCTGGAAGTCTGTGCCTCCCTCTAAGTCTGGTTATTGTGCTGCTATTCCTGGTGCAGCCTTTCTTACACAACTGTTTTTTCAGCCTAGGTTTATTTGTGAAGGTCATGGAGGACTGGCTGTGATAAGAGCCTCAACGCCTTTCCTGTCCTTCTGAATTGTTCTTGTTAATTCAGTGCTGATTGAAGATTGATACAGCTGGGGAGATCAAAGTCTCCTCTTCCCCGTGACAGCTCAAGCTTCTCCTCACAGCTCTTCTGGTTTGACCCTTGGGTAGTGCAGGTTCCAAATCCATTAAATCCTTCACTCCAAACAGATGAGTCTCATTGCTGTAAGTTTTGCAAATGACTTTCTGCAGTGGAGAGCCATTCTCCCAAAATTCAACTGTCATCTCAATCCTTCTGGTCACTTGGCTAAACTCAGATCACAGCTGAGAGTGCCGTGCAAGCCTGTCCTGTGGCTGTTCATAGTCATCCAGCTGCTGAGATGCCCTTTGAGTCTTCAGACACATCCATCGTCAAATTCAACACCGCAAGAAAAGGGACGTCTCCTTTTGGTTAATCTGTGTGCAAGCAGCATCACTTGTTTAAAGCTACTCAGGGTCTGCAGGACTTCAAAATCTGTATCCCTGCATTTAGACAGATGTTACCTTTGGAGCAGAGAGGCCAGGCTGCCTTGGATGAATCGCTTTCTCACATGCACGAGTCGGGTGGTTCACAGTAATGGAGCAACAGCGTGGCCACTGCAAAACTCGTTGGGTCAGTCTGTAGTTCATCATGGAAACATCACTCCTGATAGAACATTCTGCTTGAATTGGAGGTGAGTTGTGCTAGTGTTGTGGGGGATTTTTAATAGAAATGAATTTTTTTGGTGTGTGCAAGTACACATACAATTACACAAGTTAATAAAACTATAAGTTTGTATGGTGGACTTGGAAAATAGGAAATTAGTGTGAATATACACTGTTTTTAATACTTGCATAGAAGAGCCCAGGTCATTTGTGCAGTTTTCTTGTGCACGCATTTTGAAACAGTAATGCCATTGTTACTATATCAATATAGTTTATGTATATATATATGTAAGAAAATTTTAAATAAATTATTATGTATATCCATTCGGACTATGGAGTGGATACCATTTCAAACTTCCTCCTCACATCCAACCTAAACCTCCCTGTCTCACTTTAAAACCATTCCCCTTGTCCCATCACCATCCACCCTCACAAAAAGCCATTCCCCTCCTGTTTATCCGCTCCTTTCAAGCACTGAAGGCCACCATGAGGTCACCCCACAGCCTTCTCTTTTCCAAGCCAAACAAGCCCAGTTCCCTCAGCCTTTCCTCATAGCAGAGCTCTCCAGCCCTCTGACCATCTTAGTGGCCATCCTCTGGGTCACTAATTTCAATCATTTATTTATTTTTGAAACCACCTTG
The DNA here is from genome assembly GCF_019232065.1 of Centrocercus urophasianus. NCBI lineage: Eukaryota > Metazoa > Chordata > Aves > Galliformes > Phasianidae > Centrocercus > Centrocercus urophasianus. Next base: position 455,368 of record NW_024884966.1, read on the forward strand.
GTTGTCAGACTTCTTCCAGACTTGTGCCTCAATGCCTTTATGATCAGAATGGAGCTCCTCTCATCACATTTGTGCAAAAACAGAGCTCTTTTCCTGGACAGACTATGATTCTAAATTATTTTACACTGGAAAATCTCTTCCAGCTAGTTCTGATTCTTGAGATGTTCATGATGGAAATGAACAGCAAAGAAAAAATCTTACAGGCATATAAAAAGTAACATTTTCTTATTTCGTAAGTTATCATGAGCATGCTTACTCAGCTGTGAAGGAAGGGACTGTGGCTGTCACTTTTGCTCTCACATCACAGAGCAGAAATAAGTAAGAAATCCCTGGGCTGAGGCTGGAGTTGTGCAGCACGGTGCCTGATAGCTCTCCAGACACAGGACTGAAACCAAGGGTGAAGTAACCAGAAATAAAACCAAGTGCACATTCATGTTTTTGTTCCCACTTCGTCTTTTCAAGCACTTAAAAAGCTTTTCTCATAACCCTCTGTTTTTAGTGTTATCTCTGAAGCACAGCTTAATAATGAAGGTTGGAAGGAGGTCCTATTGGAGCAAAGCTATGCAAAAATGTGCTTAATTATAAGAGAGTGCTCAAGCCTGTCACTGCTCAGCAGAGTGCAAGGTGTTTGTTGAAGTGTTCAGCTGCCTTGAGGCCCTGCTAACAGACAAACAGCTGCACTCTGAGGTTGCCTTCTCTTATGGAGCTGCATACCCGTGGCTTTATGGGACCCCATCCCATCCGTGCTGACTGAGCTTCATAGAATCATAGAATCATAGAACAGCTCAGGTAGGAAAAGCCCCTAAAGATGATGGAGTCCAACCGCAGCCCAGCCATCCCAGCCCAACTCTACCAGCCCTCCGCTAAATCATGGCCCTGAGCACCACATCCAAACGGTTTGAAACACAGCCAGGGATGGGGACTCCACCACCTCCCTGTCAGCCCATGGCAGTGCTTAGCAGCCCTTTCTGTACAGAAGTGTTTCCTGACATCCAACCTCAACCTCCCCTGGTGCAACTGGAGGCCATGTCAGTGTGATGAGGAGCAAAGGGCATTACAGTCATTCTCGGTCTGACTGAGCACTGCACCGTGTTTGATTCGAGTCTCGACCCCGATTCCTTACATTTCACGAAGGGCCTTTCCTGATCTATTTATTTATTTATAAGATGGAAATGAGAATGTGATTGATATTTGCCCACTGATCGTAGAAATGTGGGTTCTGTTTAGGAGTATTAAGGTGTTGGCATTCAAATTACAGCTATCCAGAAGCAGTGCTTAGTTTCCTCCCAAGGAGATTTTCCTCTGGCTATGCAGGAGCCACAGGGAAACGTTCTGTGTAAGGTCTGCAGACAGCTATTCTGTTTTTTAGCCTTTCTTAATAGGCAGCTCAGAGTGCTGAAATGTAATGCTTGTTTTTATGGCTAACCCAGTGCTCGAGCTGCCTGGGACAGCATAGCGGAACCTGTCTATTAAAGCTGCATTTGCATCCCTGTGTACTTCTGAATATGAAGAAGTTAGCAGCCTGTCAGCTCCTTGGTTGCAAACCTAACCCTATTTCACAGTTAGTAGGATTTGAAAATTGAAATCAGGATAGCTTAAGTGAATATTTTTCCATCGGGTTCTGCTCAGAGGCTGGCAGACGTGCAGCCAGGCATGGTGCTGGTGCAGGGCTGCTGCTCTGGTGTTCCCTTTCACCAGCATTTCTGTCGGGTGAAGGGAATTGCCATCATTTCTACAGCAGAGCCCATTTCTGCCTCTCTAGAAAATATGTGCTGCCAGTACTGCAAAGCTGTGGGTAGGGAGATACACATCTTCGGATAGTATTAGACTGAGCTCTGTATCTTAACCACACCAAACATTTCTAAATAATTACAGAGATAGAAAGTCTGTTTCAAGTCTGGAGAAGTGCAGTGTTCTCTTCTGACTGCTTTTCTTAGCTACCCCTATTGAATATAGGCTGCTGTAACAGATGCAGGCATTCAGATTGACATTTAATTTATTCTCTGAATTAAAAAGGGATGATAGAGTTTAGTCCCTGTTAAAAAATGCCAGCACTCTGTCACTAAGCCTTATTTCTATCAAAGTCACATTAGTATTCAGCTGTTTGCAATTAGCTGAGCTCCCCATGCAAACTCCCTCAATAAATAGTTTAATAACAATGAAGAGAACATGTGGGCCTACACTTATTGGGGAAGAACAATTAATTATGTTGAGAAATTAAGCCACAAAGAGATTACTCAAACATTATATTTCTTTTAATTTTAAGTAATGAGCTGTAAAATCTAATCAATGTGCCTCCAAGGGAGCTGTACTCTTGGGTTAGAGCAAACACCATTTGGTCCATCTGAAAGACTGCTGACTGATAGGGCATTGTGCTGTTATCTGTCTATACTTAATTAGAGATGTCATATCTATGCCTGCATAGTCTGCTGAACATCGGGGACGTACATAAATAAAGATGTTTGTTGCAGGATGGACACAGTAAACACAGCTAGAATACAGCGAGAACAGAGTAGGAAAAGGAAAAAAAAGGAAATTCAGTTGTCCTGTGTTCCCAATCCCATCCTTTTCTGGGTTAATGTTTTGTTTCTTTTAAAAAACAAACTAACCCTACAGTCTTATGCAACCAACAGATGAGGTCATCCCAGAGACAACAGAAAAGATGTAGAATTTAGAGGGGAAAGAATGCTGAGTTGACTGACATGTGAGCTCCTGATCTTGGCAGATCCAATAGTGCTCAGACTCTTCTGTCACCTTCAGTATTTCTCACAGCGTAACACAAGAACTTTTAATTGGAAATGGAATACTAGGTGTTTTGATGAGGTTTCACAGATCACACATGCAGACGTCCTGTATCTGCCGAAGGCAACTTTTGCATTCATTGCATGCAAGCACTTGCTCACGTCCAAGGGCTTTGGGTCGTCTGAGAAGTGCCTTGCTTTTCAACTCTGAGAGAATGGTACATTCATACTACAGAGGGCTGTTTGCTGAAATGGTAAAAAGTTCAGCATTTGAAGCGGGAGCTTTGGAGGCAGAAATTGTAATTATAGGTATGAGGAAAGGGATGAAGTTTATTTTCTTCTGAGATCCATAGCCAGAAGAGATATCTAACACACACACAGACACATAAAAAGATAAGGAGGTTCATGTGAATTACGACACAGCGGAGCTTAGAGATCATAGCCTTATTGCTGTGAGCTCCTGTCAACCTGCAGGATGAGAAGGAGGTCAGCAGAACATCAGATGTTTCCACACTGGAATTGATAGAAAGCTCTTTGACTCATACAATGATAAGGGTTGTATCCTCACTAAGTAAACCACTCTGATTTCTTATGGTTACCCTCCCAGGGCAGGAATGGTCAGCATCAAAATCTATGGCACTCTGACTCAAAAAAATAGATGAGGCAGGTTTATGTGTGAGTTGGGAATCAAAACTCAGCCTAACCACTGGATTGGAGCACAGCTAAATTGAAGCAGACCTTTTCATTCCCTTTCACACTTGTTTTTCAAACTGCCCTCTCAAAAACCTTGTTTCTTGGGCAGGTAATTCTGTGTGTCAGAAGCAAGAGAAGCACAGTGCTGACTGAGGGGACAGGGAAATAATGTGCCTAATGAATAATTACTCTTGCTACCAAGAGTAAATCCCCTCCTCTTTGCAGGCATCCTCATGCTGTCATAAACAGTGACGTGTGGCAACATAGACACGCTGAGGGTAGAGCACGGATTAATTAAGGCAGGTCCACAGAGCTGAAGCTGGCCAATTCTGTACACTTTTATCCATTATAACTGCTTGTTTTCCCAGGTGACATCTTATCAGGTAAACATTGTTCTGGCATCCCAGAACATGACAGACTGTCATTAGATAAAGGAGAAGGTTAATAAAATGAAAATCCAGGTTAGAAGCAATGCTTGAGCCAGAAGCAGAGCAGCTTGGCCACATTCAGCAAACTGCAATCAGTGGGAGGGTGCCAAATACCAAATCCTGTCCTGTAACATTCATGTGCCATAAGAAGCTCAAATCCTTTTCGCTGAGATCTGCGGACCATCTCCTTTCATCCACAGATCCCCATTTCACTGTCTTGGCCCTCTGGTGAGCCCAGCGATTTAGAGAGGGCTCCCTCCAAAGCCACTGCATGAAGATAACAGAGGTTAGGTGCAGTTCATTTGTGGTTGGGAAGACAGAAAATGAATGCCTACCAAGATGGTAGTGACTGAAATGACAAGGAGGCAAAAAGGTTTTTGAAACTGCCGCTGCAGCTGTCAGGACATCTCCCAGTCTTCAAGACAGCAAGAAAAAAAATCGTTCTGCTGTCACTGACATCTAAGTTTCATAGAAGTGTCCCATAAAGAAGAACATGCAATGCAAAGGGAGTGATCCTGAAGACATGCAGCCGTAACTGATATTTGCAGGGATGCTTTACCCCAGCCTTGCTCAATATTAACCCTGTACTCATAATGACATGCTAGTTAAAACTATGTGACACTTGGTGTCTACGCTTTTCAAATGTATGGATTTCCCTTTCTTGCCTATAGCTCATAGCATGTCTTATTTGTTATTTTAACTCCTATTTTGCCAGGTTTTTAGCATTGACACCACTGGTCACCCTTTGGAATCCCCAAGGCCTCTCTTGTCCCTCACTTCTAAACTGATGACAATCTCTAGAAATGCGTTAGTACTTATTGCATAGCCTCGCTGTGTCACTGGGAGCTGGGTTACTGGGAGGTAGGAAGAAGATGAGTCAAAGACCAGAATGAGTTCTTGACCAGAATGGTGGCAGAGACACGTCTTAGCAAAGGCAGGGCAGCACTGCATGCTACCATGCAGCTACGTGGAGCAAAGGGTTAACAATCCTCTGAGTGCTACATCAGAGAAATAGGAAATCAAAAGAAATACCAAGAGAAAGCAGAGCAAACCTCTCCATGTCTACCTTCTATAAAACCGCCAAGTTTCTCTGTAAGTTGAAGTTTTAATGTCAGTCTACTCAGCAAAGTGTTTAGGCATATATTAACCTTCTGGGTACACTCACAGCTCCTGATAAGGCCCCTTTATCTTTAGACAAGAATGATGTAAAGCTTAAAGTGCTCTCTAAAAAAGAACTTCAGCATCTTCTGGAAGGTCTGTGTACAGTTTTTTCCTATAAAAGACTTTATTGATTTGCCATAGTTTACTTTATTCCCCTACAATTTCCTGACGTTACTTCTTTTCAAAGTAAAGAAAAAATCCTCTGTATTTCACTACTGCAAAATCATCTTGGTCTGAAAGTGGATATAAACAATGATATGTACATATATTCTTTCAGAAAGGCAGTGAAGCTCTGCTCACACGGATAGTGCTATCAGTAGCAATGCTAATCAGCATTTCCTCGTTACTGTTGCATTATCAGTGGTCTGCAAGAAGAGAAAAAGTACCACCATGCAGATCCGCTGCAGAGGGCAGCTTGCTGCAGGATGAGAACGCTGTCCAGTAATGTTTTATTTTCCTTTCAGTGCTACTTGTGCATCAGACATATGCTATCCTGCAGAAGGTAAGGATTTCCAATGTCAGTTAACATCCAGTGGCTACTTTAGTGAGTTCTGTTGAGCAGACTGAGCACTGTCCTGTGGCATCTGGGTGGATGAGTGTATTGCAGGGTTGGAAACCTGTACTTCAGCAAGTAGCCCTCAGTCACTGGTCTAATGGAAGGCCTTTCTCTACAGGAACCAGCCGTATGTGTGAGGAAACTTACCAGCTGGACGTGGCTCTGGGCAGCCTGGTCTGGTGGTTGGCGACCCTGCGCACAACGCTGGGGTTGAAACTCGATGGTCGTTACGATCCTTTTCAACCCAGGCCAGTCTGTGGTTCTGTGATTATTGCGTAAAATAAACACTTAAAAGTGATTTGACATAGAAAGATCCAGAAAAACAAAATGTTGTGATTTCAGTCTTCCCCAAATTACTCCACATATAATCTGGAAGGCTGGACATGAAGAGTTATTTGCTCCCAGCTCGAAGTCAATACAATACGTAGTGCTATGTACATGTGTACACTTAAATTGGCTCTAAGCAAATCATCTTGTGAAACAATAGGACTATTGTGCACAGCAGATAATTAATAAAAATGTATGTTTCTTAATTCCTCCACTGTTCAGCCGAGTCACCTGCTCAGAGAACTCAGATATTACTTAGCAATTTTGCACAGTTTGTTCAGAATGAGATCACTCAGTTACACTCAGAAGGTCTTTAATAACCACAACTACATCATATGGTGAAACCTGTGCTTTGTACAAATGGTCAGCAAGACTTTGATGGTCAGGTGGAGCCACCTATTATCATATTCTCTCCTGTGTGTAATTTGCAATGTTTCGTGTTTCTAAAGAGCAAACCATGCCAATGAATAGCAGTAAGATGTTGAATGAATGAGAATTTTATCAAAACTGTTCTTTTGTTCAAGTCGGTGAAAATCTGTAGATACTTTTCCATCAGGAAATGACATTTGAATTAAGTTTTTGTTGTTGAATAATTTAAGAAAAAAATTGCTCAAGCACTTGTAAGCATTTGTCCAAAAAGATCTCATAAAAATGAGAAATCTTTTAAAACAACACTAATAGGAAAGAATAAAAGAATACTTCAGATTAGATACACTCAGTTCCAAGATCCTGTTTTATCTTTAAGTGCAGCCTGCAGGCTTGAAAATCTTGCAGAAAACAATTCATAATGGAATTGTTTTCTATGTGAATCTTATCACAGGGTGCACTGCTACCTAAACTATTTTGGCATGAAGCCTTTTAAAAGCCTTTGCATTGGTATAACACTGACAAAAATGAATGATTTACAAATTCAGATTAACATTCACAGAGAGAAATTAAGGAAAGCTTATAATTAAAAAGCTGGGGTTTTTTATTAAGTAGGGTCTAAGTGTTAGCTTCAAGCGTGCTGATACATTTGTGAACATATCAAAGCAGTAATGTAGATAAAGCTGTCACTGTGACAGTGGTGAGGCACTGTTCACAGGCTGCCCAAGGAGGCTGTGGATGCCCCATCCCTGCAGGCATTCAAGGCCAGGCTGGATGTGGCTCTGGGCAGCCTGGGCTGCTGGTTGGCGACCTGCACACAGCAGGGGTTGGAGCTGGAGGAGCGCTGTGGGCCTTTGCAACCCAGGCCGTGCTGGGATTCTGGGATTCTAGGATTCTAGGGTTTAGGGTGGGAATCAACTTCAGAGTCCTTGAGCTTGACTCAGTTGCCTGAACAGATGCTTCTTGTGCCATTTGGTATTTTGAGGAGATCCCTGTCTAGCAGAATGGAGTGGTGTCCCCGTATTGATGCCTTGCATACTTTGGAACATTTCAGGCAGTAGATTTAGGCAAGAGTTTCCTGTAAACCCTGTATGACACATAATTCATCCTTGTGCTGATGTCTTTTGCATCCCAGGCTGTCCTTGGAGGTGACAGATCACAGAATCAGGACCAGGAACTACCTGAGACTTTCACGGGACCTGCAGAATGCCTGTGTCCTGAAGAGGCAGCTGGACACCATGGGGCCTGACCTGACACAAGGCACCTATGTCAAAGCAACACCTCAAGTAAAAGAAGTGTACAGTACAAGAATGGTTATTCAGCTTTCTCGAAGAGAAATGTCTTGGGATGCACATGGACATCTGCCGTGAGATGCCTTGAAGCATAACTCACATCTTCACTGCATGCCTCATGAGGGCATGAGTTTTCCAGAAGTCTAGTCCATTTTTGAAAAAATATTTTGATATTTTAATGCATAATTTCCTGATCAAATCCATGCAGACCTTTGTCTTTGGGGTTTGCTCTTTTCAAGCTGACACAATCCCAAGGGGTCAGTTCAGTTGCCTAACATTTTATTGCTGGTTGAGTTACTCTATGGCGTTCACACCGTCTCCAAGGTCAGTTATGGGATCTGTATTCCTGTGTCATATCTGTGATTGGGTATTAAGCACCAGTGCTCTGATAACCAGTGTGAAGGATAACGGGTTCTATCAGAACATCTTGAAGGACCTAAAACCAGACATTAAAGCACAAGGAAGCAGAAAGCAAGATCAGTTTGCCACAAGAATCTGCATCTGCATCTTCCTTCAGCCCTGGACCATGTAATGCTCCAATGATAACTGATGGGCCGTTACACGTGATACAAGCTCTAACTCCATTGCATGTGGTTGAATCTACTTCCTTATTTTTCCAAGTGTTTAGTGGCAGAATGACAGCTCAGCCTGGACAAAAGAGCTGCTCCCCTTGGCGAGAAAGAACCTCTTAAGTGTCTGATTCTCTTCTTGGTATGATCAGTGACACATTACCTCTCAGTGCAAAACAAATTGAGGTGCCAGGGGTTCCCAAAGTGGGTATCGTTACATGATGTGTGACCTCAGTGTATCTTTAAAGGTTCAGATTTTTAGTCCAACAAGACTCCGAGTTTGTAATGTAGTCTGAACACAGATATAACCTGTTCTAAACAGGCATCTGTGAATACTTACAGCAGATGTTAATAAAACTAGCTGGTCTCATTTAAATGGCTTCCTCCTTCAACCCGTCCCACGGAAGCTCTAATTTAGCATTCTCAACATCTGTGGTTCCTTGCACTTGAGATGTGCTTTCCCAATACAGGCCCTCTCAGTACAGAGGACTGTAGTTTGCCGTGTTGTATAAACACAGACTCTAGTTAATTGGGAGATGCATGCAGGTAACTGTTTTCTTTCCAATTGCACAAAACAGTTAAGCATAAACTTAAGGTTCAAGGAAATCAAGCTAAGCATGCATTTAAGTGCTCTATTGGACTGCATCACATTCTAATTTTTAGGTTCAGTTGATGGTGTATGGTCTCTATGTAGCTCATAGCTTCAGTATAAAATAGGCTTGTCCAGTTTTCATATGAACTTGTGTACAATTTGTGGTATTTGCAACATTCATTGGTTAAGCTCCCCATAGCTAATTGCATTTGGTCACAAAAAATGTCTCGTCTTCTGATTTGAATCTGCCACTCAATAGCTTTAGTAGGCGATCTGTAGTTCATTCTGTGAAGGAGAGGGTAGTAATAAGCAATCACTCACTGACTTTGTCCTTATCATTCATTCATTCATTTCCTACTTTTAGTCCTACAGAAGGATTAGATTGGGATTTACATTTAAAACTGGTAGCAGAAGTAGATTGCTATGGCTTTTAAACAGTACACAGCCAAGATCCTCACAAGTGCTCGTCCATCCTAATAGCTGAGGTGTGCGTGAGGTTCACCCATTACTAGTGAGCACAGCCTGCACATTCTGTGCAGAACAATATTGCATTTCAGCTGTCTATCTGCAAGACTTCACCACCCACACGTATTATGGAGCCTTGACGCAGCTGCTGTCCACTGGTTTGCTGGAGATGTTTCTGTGCATCTCACAGCTATTACAAACATCTGCCTGCAGGATGAGCACCAAGGGCATCTCAGAAACTGTGTATTTAAACTCAGGACACAGAGCTTTCAGTATCTCTCTTAGAACGTAGGCAGGAAGGGGAGCCACTATGCTCTTCCACTCTGCTCTGCATGTCCTTTGCGGTGTAGGGCAATTCAGTTCTCATCGTTTTTTAGATACTGCTGAGACTGGACAAAGAATAAAGAAATACAAAAATATTACGGAGGTATTTTTTAGGAACAAGTATTTCCCTCCTCTCCCTGTTTATTTTCCATTATTATACCAAAATAAAGCCAAAAATGATTTGAATTCCTTCTGGAAACTATTTTTCAGGACGATGAAAAGGGTAAAATGCTGTTCCATGCTAGATATCCTTGGGACTACAATATTAACTAGGACGTATTATGATATTGAATAACTGCCACACAAAGACAGAAGGAACTGCATTCCAGGGAGAATAATGACTGAAAAGTATGTAGGGTCATAAGACATAAGTAATTGAATCTGACCTCTTATTGTGCTTAGTTATGGGGGAAAAAAGGAAGAAAAAAGGAGAATAAATTTTGAACACGTTAATGAAGTAAGAGCAGGAAGATGACTTTCAGCAGGGCCATGGTATTGGTGAGATGGTAATGGAATACAACATAAAATGCAAATATAAAGCGTGTTTTAAAGTAACTGAAATCTAGGACAACTTACTGCAAAAAGTCACAGCATTCTTTTTAAGGCAGAAATTATGTCACGGTGAAACATGTTTATCCAATGAATAAAAAAGATCGTGACTGCATCTAGTTTACCTGCTGGGACAGGATGATGCCACAAAGCTCAGATTTTCTGGTAGTCCAGACCCAGGGATTGCTGGTTTCCAGACAACTTGCAAGCCTGATTTTGTTTACATAAAAGTCAGTGTGGATGGTGGGAGGGGAATGACATATGTCTCAGTCTCAGTCTGATAAGGAGCTGGGATGATGCCAGAGTGCCATATAGACAGAGCTTAAACACTGGCTTCATTGCAGAATACATAAACCTCTGCTGGGAGGAAACACCAGATATAAAATGGCTCTTTAATCTCACAAATTCCAATTAGAAATGCACATTTTCTAACCTTGGCATGACTAATTACTGGAACGAATTACTAGTAAAGTTGATGAATTTACTATTTTTTCATACCTCTAAGTCGACAGTGGACGCCCTTCTAGATTTATGTGACAGACAAACATATGTTGTAGTGAAGTGTTTTACTGGGGTTATTACTGTCACTATTCATGGTCTGTCATGTGGAGGAGGTCAAGCCAGTAGTCTTTCGTGGCCCACAACTCTCTAAAGCAGATAGAAACTCTTACTGCTGACAGTATTGCTCTGGTCTACATGATCATCCTCTTCATATTCTTCATTTGTCCTTTCCCTCCATTACCTGTGACACAGATACCAGAGAATTATAGAATCATTAGTGTTGGAAAAGACCACTTTGATGTCTAGTCCAACTGTCATCCCATCCCCATCCCCACTATGCCCACTAACCGCAGCACTCAGTGCCACCTTCACCCTTCTCTTGAACTCATCAAGAACTCATGCTCCTGAAATCTATTCAGGCTCCTTAACTCCCAAATAAATGAACTATTGAGTCTAATAGGAAGTTAGATTAATAAAAAAGGAGATCACAGAATCATAGAATTGTAGGAGCTGGAAGGGACCCCCAGAGATCATCGAGTCCAGCCCCATTGCAAAGCAGGCCCCCTACAGCAGGTTGCATAGGTAGGCATCCAGGTGAGTCCTGAATATCTCCAGAGAAGGAGAGTCCACAGCCTCCCTGGGCAAAAAATCACAAATCACAGATCACAAATGCTTCATTAGATTTTAATACATTAATATTCATCAGGAAGATAAAGTACCTGGTATATTTTAATACATTAATATTCACCGGGAAGATAAAGTACCTGGTATTCATCAGTAAAGCTCATTTTAGGTAGTTTCCGTGTTGTAGCAAATAGCTCTTCATGGGGCCTGAGCCCAGAAAGAAGTTCCGTGGTCACAAAATCCAATTTCTTTAGATCCTCAAGAGGTAGTAGAGTAGTTCCTTTTATCTATTGATCAGACTCTATCTAAAAAAACCCAACAAACTCCATTGTCCAACCTCTATTTTCTCTTATACCAAAGTCTACTGCAAGACTGTCCTAATAAATAGATTTTCACTACAGGCGAAAATCCCAGTGACAGGTGACAGGACGAGGGGAAATGGCCTCAAGTGGTGCCAGGGGAGGTTGAGGTTGGATGTCAGGAAACACTTCTGTACAGAAAGGGCTGCTAAGCACTGCCATGGGCTGACAGGGAGGTGGTGGAGTCCCCATCCCTGGCTGTGTTTCAAACCGTTTGGATGTGGTGCTCAGGGCCATGATTTAGCGGAGGGCTGGTAGAGTTGGGCTGGGATGGTTGGGCTGCGGTTGGACTCCATCATCTTTAAGGGCTTTTCAATCTGAACAATTATTTGATTCTATGGTTCTACGAAGTCTGTTAAAAACAGGGTTTTTTTTAATCCACCTTTAGCCTACGAAGTACTTGCATCTCTCTGGAGTTTAGAGGTGATATATTTAGGCCAAGTAACTGTCTTAGATCTAGGCTTCATTTACCAAACTCTTTTACTTGCTTCATTTAAAGACAGCTTTCCTATATGGAAAGAATGGTAAGTACCATCCCTGTACTGGTCCTCACTCTTGTTTCAGTTAGGGTTAGTCTTTCTTAATTGGTTGGCCATGCTCTAACTGAAGTCTCAGGAGGGCTGCAGACAATAGAGTATCTCTGTGTTCTGAAAATAGACATCATTTTCCTTTTCCCTTTTCACACCTGTTTCATATTACTGGCTTGCAGTAACCCAGTGACTGTGTAAGACACCAAGCCCTTTTACTTTTCTTTATTTCTGACTGATAAACTTTTACCTAAGGGCAAAAATCCTTAATATTGATCACTAAGAACACAAATCTGTACCACTAAATTCCATTCCTTTTATCATGTGCTATTTCTCCCAGCCGTCCAGTTCCCTCAATAACATTCAGCTTCTCCTCGGTGTAGGTAATGCTGTGTACCTTGCTTGTATTAACAAATGTCAGTTGTAGACTTTTTGTGCTAAGTTCTGTATTATTAGAACTTCTGCATTGTCACTGAAGGAGATGAACTGTGATTAGTGTCCATAAAAGTATTACTGGTATTACTCCATAAAAGAACACATGCATACTGTTTTCTGCTGTGATAGCAACTATTGATAGGTAGAGTTTGAACACTACATACACAAGGATTTCTTTGAGCACCTAGAAGAGAAGAGAAAATAGAGTAACTGGCTGCTTGACAGTGAATGTGGCCTGCCATCCTGGGGAACAGACAATGTCTTGTCTGTATGGCTACTGCAGGGCACACAGAGCCTGGCCAAACATTAACTCATCCCCTAGGATAGGATGCTAGCACTCGTTTTAAAAAGAAGAGTTACACAGATATCTGCAGGATCACTTTCTGTGAGTTCCATCTGTGGGTAACAAGCGGTTCCAATGTCATGCTTTCCAAGTGGGAGGAGTCACAGGAAAAAAAGCACCACAAGAGCACTTTCAGGACACATTTTCTGATCACAATGCTGATCTTATGTAATTTTCATATTTTATTGGCATAATTATGAAAATGTTCTTCAAAAGCTGTAAACGAGGAGCAGCACGCACGCATGACAATGCAGCTGCCTCTGCTGGGTACAGCTACCTCTAATTAAGTGGTTCTGAAGAGCTAATACAAAGCACAGTTAACGTTCAGATATAAGTATTCTCCAAGAACTGGTGACTGTATAATTGTCATGTCAACACAGGGGATGCTCCCATGGCTGTCCACCTGCAACTGAATGCCATCCCCTTTACACGGCTTACCATACAGGCCGAGCACTGCTCCATTTCTTTGAGACTAAGAGCTTAAATGTGAAGACTATACTAGTTTCACTAAAAGCACTGAAATGCTTGAATTCAATGGCTGGATCTTTGCCAAAAGGTAAAATATTAATGGTTATTTGGCATCTAATTATTTCCAAATGTTTTTATTGCTATATATTAAATTAGGGGAGATTAGAAAAGAGAGAGTGCAATTCTAAATTGACTGCCAACTTTTAAATGAAATTGTTTCTCCTGAGACCATGCTATTGGAACTTGCATTAGTAGCTCACTGGAGCACATACATTTCTTCTGACATATGTCATAGTTAGATCGTTCTATTGATGCCAAAATGCTTTTCTGTTTTAAAGTATCGCTGTGGAAGAATCCTCTCTAGAAAATGTTTATATTATAATTACACGTTTTGCAACACTCTTAGTACATATATTCCCACATTTAATGGCCATAATGCTGGATGGCACTTTTCCTTGGGTTCTGTCCATTGGTATTTGTTATTTCAGCCTGTACACAGAGCTTCAGTTTTGCAGAAACAGAAGTTACGTGGTTTTCTCTCCGTTAGCTGAAAGTTCCACTGTTTAGTAGAATGATGAATAATAACATGTTTTAATATTTCTGTTGCTGTACCGAACTCTAAAGTTATGGTAATGATTGCCTACTATCCTTTGCAGAATAAAGTTGCAAATATTTGACGCCGAGTTATAGATTTTAGGGGAATAAACACAAACTACTTCCCAGTGAAGAATTTTTTCTGTATTAAATCAAAAATGCTAAGGTCTAAATCTTCAAAAGCTTTTAAACACCTCATTACCATTTTAATTTCTGCTTTCAAGAGCAATAAAACACAATAAAACTCTCTATGTCCTCATTTGTGTTGATATCCCAAGTTAGAAAGATGAAGAAGTGAACTTAGGTTGCAAGTTCACTGTTACCTTGAAAATAACTTAGTTCAGTTTCATTAAACCTAAGACTGTGGTTTGCACATATCTGCTTTTTTGTACATCTAGATTATTTAGATAACCTTTATTTTCTGGGAAAGACTCACCTTCCATCCGGGCAAAGGGCATGAATGTAAGACAGCTCCAAAAGGCAAATCTTAGGCATGTGTTTGGCACAGTGCTGCATCCTCCTTTACCAATCAGTAAAGCTTATTCATCCCAAATTAATTCTGCTCAGTTTCTGCTTTGAAGTTGGCTTATGTCAAACTATCTTGGAGCAAAGATGAAGCGGAGTGAGAACCTTCCTGCAAAATCTTGCTTTGTTTGGTTAGCAGATGACCTTGCTTCCGTAAGATGGCTTGAAAATACAAATCAACATGATGGAAATTATGGGATCAGTTTTACCTAACCCAGGGTATATATTCTGTACTTATCTGCAGGTGAGATATTCTTACAGACTCCTGACATACACAATAGCAACAGAAGACATTTCTAGGCTACAATCTCCAAAAATAGTCAAAATAGGCTACACAAACTCTACAGTTGCCTTTTTCTTTTCGTTGACAGAAAAGAGAAGAAAGGATTCCCCTGAGTAATATCCAGTGATGCCCACCATCTGCAGGGAATAGGAATAGGAATGCTTAACAAAGCCCCTACAAGCTGGCCTGCTGAATTATCTCTAGGATCCACAGACAAAGACAACAAAGCCTCTTCTGTGTAATGAACGTTTATGCTCTTGGTGTCCATAGAGGCACCAAGTCTAGACACTTAAATGCATATGTCTCAACTTTGAACTCAGGTGGGTTGTGGACATTTGACTCAGTTGCCTAGAAATCAGCACCACTGAGATATCATAGAATCATAGAATCATAGAATCACAAGGTTGGAAACGACCCATAAGATCATCTGGTCCAACCCTCTCCTCATCACCATTGCCACCACAAGCACTAAACCACACCATGCAGCAGGTCGTCCAGACGCCTCTTGAACACTGCCAGGGACGGCGCCTCCACCACCTCCCTGGGCAGCCATTGCAGTGCCTGACCACTGAGAGAAAAAGTTCCTCCTCATGTCCAACCTAAACCTCCTCTGGTACAACTTGAGGCCATTTCCTCGGGTCCTGTTTTTGCCTGGGAGAAGAGGCCAAATCCCTCTTCACCACAGCCTCCCTTCAGGAAGTTGTACAGTGCAGTGAGGTCTCCCCTGAGCTCCTCTTCTCCACACTCAACAATCCCAGCTCCCTCAGCCGCTCCTCATAAGACTTGTGCTCCAGACCCCTCACCATTTCGTTGCCCTTCTCTGGATAATTTCCTGTTATTAGCAGGAATGATCACAGACCCAGTGACCTGTGTCCTGGCACGTCAGGTCTCCACCAGGTGGGGCAGTCCATATCATTGTCAATGGCAGCAGATGCCTCGGCTCGAGCCATATTTTTGATGTCAGAATCTGGCTCACGCGTGGCTGGTGTGAACTGCAGTGGCTGCCTTTATGTCAGTATCAAGAAAAAAACTTTCTAATGTTGAGGAAGAAGGAGAGAAAGACTAAAATCTAAATTGAAAGAGAATTGTCAATCTATTGCAGAGTCACTCCAGATGACTCATTCTGGAAGGGAGCTCAGTAATTCCAGGTGGTTTGGCAGTGCTGGGAGAAGGTTCTGTGGAGGGATGGTGTAATGTTCTGGTTTGAGGATCCAGGAAAAAAACATTCGTAATAAGTAACTGGAAAAGCAAAGACAATGGTGGAATAAGCTGGGACAATTTGCAAGTCATGGCTCAGGTCCTAGCAGTTGGAGGATTTAAGAAATTCATTGTAGTTGGACTGGTCTGATGCATAGGTGTTTATTTTTAATGTCTTTACTGGACCCAGATTGTCAGCCCTTTGTTTCTCTCCTGCCAGGCTCAGGCGGAAGGAGTCTTTCCAAGATATCTCATTCTCATTTGCACACACCTGATTTGGCTTAAGAGTTGTGTATTTCCAGTGTCAGACCACGACGGCCTGCACTGCTGTCAGCCTTGCTGCCCCTCAGTAAGGACAACCAAAAGCAGCAGCTGTCTTAGAGCTGTTGGCTCCTTTTGCACCAGACCCATTGCCTTTATCCTGGCAGAGCCTGTACTAATTTCTGCTGGGGAGCTGCAGCCTGATATTAAACTCTCCATTCAGTTGAGCAGATTTAAAAGATTTGTCCGCTTACTAACAGACTAAATTCAGCAAAATTTAAGATGCAAATTTATTCCTGGCCTATTTTCTGATTTTTGCCCTTTCTTGCTTTCTCCACTGTGCGTTTTCCCCAGCTGTTTATGTTTCCTCATCTCCTCTGATTCATATAAATAATGTTAAGAGTTGCAATCTTTTAATCTCCCATAATTCACTACATTACCTTGAAGTGAGAGAAGCTGGCAGTGAGGTTGGGAGCACACGGCCTTCCATCCCACCTTTGTCCTTGTGGCTGAATTATGAAGACCACAAAGGGAGGACCAGGCGTGTTTCTGCACAGCAGCAGAGGACTGCAATAACCAAGAGAACACAGCCCTGCATGGGGAAGGCTGAAGCAGTTACAAACCAACCAAACCTCCACATTTCCCAGCAGCTCCTGTTGTTGTCCTGACTGCACAGCAGCCGTGTCACCTCAGCAGACATTTTGCGTGTTCCCCTCGTGGCCATTTTGTCCTGGTAGAGAGGAGGAATACGAGCACTTTTTGAGGTGGAAGTTGGCTTTGTGCTGGGTGTCAGCAGAGCTTTTCTTCCTCTGAGGCCAAACGCTGCGAATAGCTCTGATTTGTCTAAATTTGGTCATCTTTTGGAGTATGTATGGTGAGGGCCAAAGGCCTGAGTGACAGGAACGTACTTCAGGATGGTCACTGGCTCCGGCTGCTGCTGTCCTCCAGAAGTGTCCATAAGTGCCAAGCTGCCTGCGTCCCCAAGCTGGGTCTTCCCTCATTCTCTGTCATGGCCTCTGTACTTGTTGAACTCGTGCTGTTTCTGGAAAGTGACACTCCCTGCAAGCCTCTGTTTCCCCCTAAGCTCTGTACAGGCACCTGGCAATCTCCTCTCTGGCAGGGAAGGGCTGACAGGACTTGGAGGATTCTCTTTGGGACCATCAGGGTTTTATTGCACGTGTTTCTATGTATCCTCTGGCACTAAGCTGACAAATGCATCTATTTCAGCGGAGTGCTTCAGTGGCCCATCTGACTACACATCTCCCTGATGTCCCAAGCCTGTTCTTCCATCCCTGATACATCTTTGGCTCTCGTTGCCTTTTGCACTAAGAGAGTTGTGTTTGATGGGTCCCTCAGTTCTCTGGATATCCTAAAATTGTAACATGGGCAAATCGGGCATGCCAGCAACCTCTCCATTTCAAAGCTGCAGCAGGAGCAAAGAGTGACTCTCCTCGTGGGGTCTGGCAGCATCAGGTGCAGCTCCTGCTACCCTGCCACATGGGCTGAGCTCTGCCTTTCTCTCTGCTAGGCAGATATTGCTGGGCTGATCAGGGTGTACCTGTGGTGGACCCACAGGTCTGAGTCTCAGCTAGTCTGTTTCAGTGGTTTCATGCTTCAGAAGGCCACAGAAAGCCATTATGGATATTCAGTCTTGCCTCCTAAGGTGCAGTGACTTAGCACTTCCAGCTCTCTTTCTTCACTTTTCAATGTTCTGGGTTACACCAATGCAAGCTTGGTTCCAAAACTAATTGCTGCTAGTGGTGGAGGATGGGTGATGCTGCAGGGCCTTGGCCAAGTGCTGGCAGTGCAGTGCCACGATGCTGATCCACCTGAGTGGGTCAATCCTGCTATGTAGGAAGACTCTCCCAGTCGTCCTGAGTCCTGGTATAACAAGGAAGATAGGCTTGGTTCATCGGCCTGATTTCTGATCAGGACAGATTCATCTAGTAGTACTGCTGTGAATTAAGCAGGGAAGTGATGCACCACGTACTTTTTCAAGTGCAGGAATTCTGGTCAAATGAAAAAATTGGTTTTAAACTTCAAAAATTGTTTAAAAATAGTTGGGTCTCTGAAAACTGGTAGTTCAGTTATGTGTCCTAAATGAAGATCTTGTAAGGAAGAAGAGACTTAATCATCAGTCTTCTCCCAAGGTGCGCCTACACAACATTTTCTTCTCTTTCCCTGTTCTGGTGGCTCCTTCCACTTCTGCAGCACATGATATCCACCCTCAGCCAAAAAGGCCACAGTATTTGGGGTAATTCAGGAATACAAGGTTTTCCTTCATTTCTCTTTCTGGTTGGCTTTGTGCTGCTACTGACTTTCCTTATGATGTTAACTGCTGAGAGTTAAAACTTCTGAATTTAGATAACATGCAAGCATTTATAGGTGCACTAGGAATAAGAACGGCATAAATGCTTTGTGCCACATCTGGTTCCCTGTGCTCCCCACGGCATCCTCACAGGGCTGCTTACTGCAGTCCTGGGGGAGAGCTGAACCCTCCTGGAATGGCAGCTGGTGGCTGGATGGGGCTGCTCAGAATCTCAGCTGGTGGCAGACAGCTGTGCTGATCTCTGGGGCAGAGCATCTCTGTCTATTAAGATACCTGAAAGTGCTTCAGCTCAATCTAAGGTAAGAATCATGTATCCATGGACTCCATGATCTTTAAGGGCTTTTCCTACCTGAGCTATTCTATGATTCCATGATTCTATAGTACAAGACCTCATCAACTAAAAAATGTATCCCCAGTATTTCAACAGTGTATAAGTTATTGCATTTGACTAATTGGTTGTTCCTTTTGGAGTTATGGTTAGCTAAACAGCTGCGTTCAAAAATGCTATTGGCTAGGTGTGCTATGAACATAGAGCAGCACAATTGTTTATCTCCAGGCTGGCAATGTACAAAGCCTAAATAGGAAGGTGTGTAGGCATGGCTGGAAGCACTGGCACAGGTTGCCCAAGGAGGCTGTGGATGCCCCATCCCTGCAGGCATTCAAGGCCAGGCTGGATGTGGCTCTGGGCAGCCTGGGCTGCTGGTTGGCCACCTGCACACAGCAGGGGGTTGGAGCTGGAGGAGCGCTGTGGGCCTTTGCAATTCTGGCATTCTGTGACAAACCAGCAAGCCCAACAAAATGGTGGGGCGCTTCCCTTCTGCCCATGCTTCCATTTTGCTTCACTTCAGAGGGCTTTGGGAAAACACACTCATTTCTCTGGTCTTCTCAGATGTATCAGTAACACATTTCTATGAGCTTTTTTTTTTTTTTTTTTTTTTTTTTAATGCATTAGAACCTTGAATGTAGATCAGATCAGTAATTCCTGTGAGCCTAGAAAATGTTATTTTATCCTGTATTTTCTCATTTGAGCTCCTTATGGCCTACATAAACTTTTTCATGCTTTTTTTTTTTTTTATAGTCAAGAAGGTCAGGAATAACTGCAGCTAATAAACGAAGAAGCAAACAATAGCGCTCTTAATATTTAGAAAGATTAATGCTAGAGCTTCCGGGAAAATTAATTTTCTTGAAAACATTAATTATTCCTTTTCCTAGGTCCAAGACAGTTTGATTAAGTGCTGTGCTAAACCACCTTGAAGGTTACAGAGGTTGATGCAACAGGCTTCTGGATCTCGCAGGCTTTGAGAAAATCTACATCAGTAGAGCCTGCTGTTGCAGCTCCTGAGACGATCAGCGCAGTCCTTTGGATGCTGTTAACCTCCTATGCTCCCCATGGATTCGTTCCTCCCCAGATGGTGGATTTCTGTACTCTGAAGTTGGTTGACTACAAAGTGGCTGCCAACAGCCCAGCAGCTCTCCCTGGGCACTCCTTACGGTCACAAAGGAGTGGTACTTTTGGCATGATGTCCATCTGACCTACCTTAGGAGGGCTGTGTTCCCAGATCTCCCTGTTTACAAAGAGGATGAGCGATGACTGCCTTGGATGTAGGTAGCTACATTCAGCCAGGTGAGATTGGCAACTGCTTGGGACCAGAACTGTGGTCATTGCAATGCAGTACAGAGTAAGGCTTTGCTGCCAGTTGATAAATCCTGTTGTGAGGCCAGAAGTGAAGTTTTGGACCATTACAACTCCATGATAAGAAGATCTGACCTGGTCAGTCTGCCAGTGCTGCACCGTGTGTGGAATTCTGGGGTGCTGGATGATGCTCAGCTAAACACGAGCCAGCAGCGTGCCCACATGGCCAAGAAGGCCAGTGGCATCCTGGCCTGTATGACAAAGCGTGCAGCCAGCAGAGCAGGGAGCCGATTGTCCTGCTGTACTCAGCTCTGGTGAGGCTGCACCTCGAGTGCCGTGCTCAGTGTTGGGCCCTGAGTGTGTGCAGAGAGAGGGACTGAGCTGTGGGGGTGTGGAGCACAGGTCTTGTAGGGAGAGGCTGAGGGAGCTGTGATGGTGCAGTCTGCAAGGCTCAGGGGAGAGCTCAGTGCTCCCTGCAGCTATTCAGAGGGAAGCTGTGGTGAGGTGGGAGTCAGCTCTGCTCCCAGGTCACGATAGGATATGAAGTGATGGCCTTAAGTACTCTGCGAAGGTTCAAGTTGGGTGTTAGGTGAAATTTCTTGTATAAAAGAGTGGTCAGACACAGGCACAGCTGCCAGGGAGTCACAGTCGCCTGGAGGAGCTCAGAACAGTGGAGATGTGGCAATGAGGGACATGGGCAGTGGGCATGGAGGGATGGGCTGGGGTTGAGTTGAGGATCTCAGAGGTCCTTTCCAAACTGAAAGATTCTGTGATTCTATGGTTCTATGATTTCCAGGCCCAGAAACTGAAGGTTTGAGCACCTCTCAGTGGCCTCCAGGTTGCACAGTGTCTATTTTGGCAGATAGAATACCCTATTTTGGCAGGTGGGAACACCCTGCCTCTGTGCCTGCGCTCTTCTATTTTGGCAGTAGACTCAGCTTCCAGGACTTTTGGACATAATTCCTGAGTACTCACTGGTGCTCACTCTTCTCATTTTTTTCTGAAGGTCTCAAATTTTTAAGGCCCTGCTGCAGAAATGTCTGAAAATTCCTTTTGAGGGAATTTATAGTATTCTGAATAGATACTTAAATTTATTTCCAATAATAAGTGATAATTATTTGAGGGGGATCTAGACCGTGATAGTGTTTGTCCCTCAGCAGTCATGGATTTGACTTTGATTTGTGACCTGCATTTTCGAGTTTAAAAAAAAAATAAAAAATCCTAACAATTACAAGAAAAAGAAAAAAATGCTTCCATATACAGCTGACAACAGATCCTGGCACAGCATGAATCTGTACTCAAAACTGGAGCCACTGATTCTTCCTTCAGCCCCTTCTATTGAGACAAGCAAAGGAGACAACAGCTGCTCTGTTCAGTCTCCATTCAGATTTTGGTTGCAGATAACAAAGTTTGCTCTCTCAGTCTTGGCAGCATCTGAACTTTACCTTTCCTACTATGGGAAGCTCTGCCATGGCAGACTGACCAAAGAGAGTTCCTGTTGCTAGAAGAACTTTGATGTTTACTTCTCCCTCCCTTCCTCCCTTCCTCCCTTCCTCCCTTCCTCCCTTCCTCCCTCCCTTCCTTCCTTCCTTCCTTCCTTCCTTC